>NW_027272237.1:277500-476484 GCF_040938485.1 Diadema antillarum | reverse complement strand
GACGAAAATGCAGGACGGCGTCTTGTTGCGTATCGTCAAGGCACCTTGTTTACGGCATGAAGGCGACTGGTTTGGGTTGTATGCGCCCATATTTTGTGCAAGTTGCCTTCTCGTTTCAAACAAAGCGCCTTGGCGAGTTTATACAAGTTACCTTCTCGCCTTTTTGGCTAAAACTTGGCGAATTGCACATGTCTCCTCGGAGCACTTTTACGCTACCGTGTAAAACACACTTGCACGTGAATGATTTCGTCATGGAGCTACAGCGGAGTATTGTAGTCCCATGATTTCGTGCAGGTAATAAGGCGACTGCACACTGTGCTATTAAGTGGAGTTCATTCACATTAAAAAAACAAAATACATGTACACACTATATGCAGGATGGCAATTATAGAGTTACGCCATGAAGATATACATGTAGGCTAGCTGTAGGTCGTGCACAGATGTCCTCATACCAATCCACGTGCCAAAAGAAAATAACGGAATTGAAAGGGCTCGGTTGCTGTTATTGTTGTTGTTGTTGTTGTTGTTGTTGTTGTTGTTGTTGTTGTTGTTGTTGTTGTTGTTTGTCTGTTTGTCTTATTTCCGAACCGTACTACGATTGTATGTAGATTTTCATTAAAAAAAAAATCACTAATATTTTCATGTTCCCGGGGTAATATTCTCTGTTTAACGGTAAAAGTACATAATTTTGCTCGTTGACACGCTGAAGTCCGAGATGTCATGGTGTCTTTTGTCACTTTCATGATGTTCAGGGAAAAAAAATGTTATTCATGAATGGAATATTCTCCCAGCTTTATGCCTCGTTTGGCGTTGTTTGTTCGAAGGCATTCGTGACACCCATGGGATAAAGTGCTTGCGAAGTTTCGAGTCGCTCTACCGTCTCTCTCCCCTTCTTGGCATTGTTTTCTCCCCTTGGATTCTAACACACTCTGACACAATGATACGGGACTTTTGATGCCTTGTCATATCCTCCGCAGCTGGCTTGAATTCACCCTCTAAAACAAAAGGGGAAATTGGATCAGCTCTGTGGGAAGGCAGCAATAATTCTTTCCTTCATGTTCGCATGAAAATGATGCCACTCTCGTTCGTATTTGAACATCCAAGTAGCTGTTCCTCGAACAAGGAACTGATGTCTATCGTTCAACTTCAAAGCGATGCTTAGCATGTAGTCAGGCGGCGCGGTATACTCATGCTTGAGAGGAGGGGAGATTATTTAAAGGGAAGGTAAACCCAAAGAACAATGTGGATTGAGTGAAAGCAGCAACATTAGTAGAACACATCAGTGAAAGTTGGAGGAAAATCGGACAATCGATGCAAAAGTTATGAATTTTTAAAGTTTTGGTGTTGGAACCGCTGGATGAGGAGACTACTAGAGGATATGAAGTATGAGTGGACAACAATACAAAGAAAATATAAAAGAAATTCAACAAAAATTCATTTTTCTAGAATTATGAAAGAGCAATGGACCAACCGCTTTCAGAAAGCAGGGGGAATAATTGCTATACCCTTAACATATGTCAATATGAAGTTGATGGAATTTGTAATTTTCATGAAAAATTGATTTTTGCAGAATTTTCTTTATATTTTCTTGGTATTGTTGTCCACTCATACGTCATAACCTCTAGTAGTCTCCTCATCCAGCGGTTCCAACATCAAAACTTAAAAAATTAATAACTTTTGCATCGATTGTCCGATTTTCCTCAAACTTTCACTGATGTGTTCTACTAATGCTGCTGCTTTCACTCAATCCACATTGCTCTTGGGGTTTATCTTCCCTTTAAGAATCAAAGCTGGGAGAACAGTCGTTGAAAGTGAATTTGAAGTGGATGGGGTGTTTTATGAGAAGTTCGCCGTGCTTTCTATGATTCCAATTCAATTCAATTCAATTCAATTCAATGATATATTTCCACCAATAAAAGGAACAATGCAAGGTGATATCAATTCGAACTGTTTAACAATTTGAGAGGACTAGTTTTTGAGTATAATACAAAATATATGTTCTAATGCTGTACGCCCTGCATCATGAGGAAGATAAAATCAGAATTCAATGCAGTGACTATATAATTCAAGCCTAAAATGTACAAATTTCGGATTTTAGATTAAGACATTTTACATCGTTTGAACATTTAAGATAAACATGCAAAGAATCGCAATGATTGTCATTGTGATGACGTTGATGATTTTAAAGGGGCATTCTCATAAGTTCACATCATGTATTACATAAATCGACCGCTCCATGTATAGATTTGTGGAATTTATTGTGGTCCTTGAGCAGAGAAACAATACTCTGAAAAATCGTATACAAATTACACTGAACAGTGTTGATGACATAGAAGCCTCACATAATAATTTCAGAAATGTAGCAGTGTAATTCCATACAATACCACTTGCTTAACAAGTTCACCTGTGTAGAATGTATGCATGCCATCTTTTGTTCTGCTTCCTTGAGCCCCAACTCATGCATTCTTACGGTGAGGCTGCCATGTCATCATCCTTGTTCATTGCAATTTGTTGTAAATTTTGAAAACATTCGTTGTAAATTTTGAAAACATTCTTATTCCTCAACCCAATCACTGTAAATTCTGAAACTCTGTATTCGGTATAACTAATTTATACATGCAGTTGTTCTAAGGTAAAAGTCTGAAAATCATCCGGAGATCTCCTTTAAGGTTTAAATGTATACTCAATCCAGGATAATAGTTCTGTATCTGTTAGGCAGTGTACCAAGACCTCACCCCTGCTTAAAGGGATAGTATAGTTTCGGTTGAGATACGGCTTGAGGTTTCCAACCCTTTTTGATGATTTTTTTTTTTTTGGGGGGGGGGGAATGAGAAACCTCTTATGATACATGAAAGAAAATATAATTCTAAGAGGAATTCAAAGACTATTTGATGAAAATTGGTTTTCAAATGGCTGAGATATCCAAAATAACGCAATCCTAGTAAAAGATGGGACCCACCTTTTATTAAGGTCGCTTTGTTTTACTTTGTGTTGGGATATCTCAGCCATTTCGAAACGGATTTTCATCATGAAAACATTGAATTCCTCTCAGAATTGTATGCATTTTATTTTTTGAACATTTCAGAAAGGATTTTCTAAGTATCTCCCCCCCCCCCAAAAAAAAAAAAATGATAATAAACGCAGAATTCTCATCTCAACCAATACTAGCAAGAAGGTCCTTGGTCTGTGACTCTAAATGTGACTGACGGTCCCGAGAGCTGTCAGATGCAATTACGTCACAATAGAGACATTGCTCGAATAAGAGTGGTAATGACCCTCGTTGGAGCAGCCGAACAGTGCATAGCCGTCTTTTGACCGTCAACACGGAATATATACCCTGCACGTTCATGAAAGAACGACACAGCAGGGCATGGTAAGCCAAGGCGGACATATTTTTTTCTCTCCCTTCCTTTCTTGGAAAATCACCAGCCGGGCCTTCCGTCAGTTAACTCGCTGGGGTAATTGTCTTGGGTTTGGTTTCATTGAAAAAAAACTCAAAATCAAATCTGCCTAGAAAGAATTTTTTGACGTCTGTGGGCCATATGTGTTGACGGTTCTCAAAGTGTGTGCAAATTTGCCCTATAGGCTACCAGAGTTCGAGCGTCTGGAGTTAAGGATTTTCGCCTCTTCCATAGGTATACGATGTTTTACATTAGTATTCCTTGTTCGTAAATTTTCTCATTTCTCCGATTACTTGCTGAGTGGGACGTGAGACTACATGTGAGCCTCTGCGCCGATCGAACCCTGCAATCCCTACAGAAGTTAGGACGCACGATGATTGCGCGCTATTCACCTTCATAGACATGTGAGTTGAGTGAAAGCAGCAATATTAGTAGAACACATCAGTGACAGTTTGAGGGAAATCGGACAATCCGTTCAAACGTTATATGAAATGAAGTTTCTGCTCAGTCACGGCTGGATGAGAAGACTACTATAGTTTGTGATGTCACATGTGTACAACGGTATAAAGAAAGTATAAAGAAATTCAACATATTTTCACTTTTCTCGCATACCAAAAGAACGCTCGACTTCTCTCTTTCAGAACAGAAGGCAGGGGGAATAATAATGCCTTCAACATACGTCAGTAACAAGTCGAAGAAATGTGCACTTTTTTTTCAAAAAGTAAAGTTGTGTGAAATTTTCTGTTTATTTTCCTTATATCGGTGTACGCATGTGACATCATACACTGTAGTAGTCTTCTCATTCAGCAGTGACTGCGCAGATACTTTAAAAATTCGTGACTTTGAAACGGATTGTCGCATTTTCCTCAAACTTTTACTGATGTATTCTACCTACTAATATTGTTGCATTCACTCAATCCACGTGTATATGAAGGTGGACTTGTCCTTTAAGTATAATTTTCCACATGATTTTGAAATTAACAACTGAGTAGAAGGGATCTAAAGTGGGAATGATGATACTTGATAGTGACTTGCGCGGCGTTCGTATTTTATTACATATTTATCCTACTATGTTGCTGTTAATGTGATGTAATTACGCAGATCACGAGGAAAAAAAACAGCTGAAAAAGTGTATTGTTTAATTCAGAAGTAATGCAGTAATTAAATGTCTTATTTTATAATATTGTTTTTCGTCCTTAGAAGAACTTAACGGGGTGTGTTGCAGAATACTTATTCTCGTGGACATTGAAACACACTAGAGTTTCTATGTTAGGTAAATTCGTTAAAACAGAGAAAATAATTTGAGTAGATAATGATCAGTATCCAAACTCCAGTATCCACACTCGCTGAAAACCATAACTGTAGATGGTTTAGTCTAGAAACAATTTTATTATAACTGTTGTTCACATTTTATGTTTTTAACAATACTCAACATTGATTGAAATGATTAAATTTGTTACATCGGTTGTTTCTATCCCTAACTCACATTTTCGAACTATTTTGAAGTACCAGAGCTGAGTTTTTGTTTCATTTGCAAATGGTAAAGATTGCCTCTGATACTCTTTGTGATATTATACTTCAACCGATTTCGCCGACATTACCGTCCGCGTCAGTCCTCTATTAAAATGTAATGTCAATGCCCATAGATTACAAAATTCCACATCATTTTCTGCGCGTTGGTGAGTGAGTGTGCGCTGTGTGTGTGTGTGTGTGTGTGTGTGTGTGTGTGTGTGTGTGTGTGTGTGTGTTTGGGGGGGGGGGGTGAGGGCTGATAGCAGTCCCTTGACATTTCCAAATCGATATTCACCCCACCCGGTCACAGCGGCTGAAAGTGTTTACGACGTCATACGAGAACACATCGCAGACGACAAATATCGATTATCCATCGTACTGTGATTAGACGGACACATTTTTTGATGCGCGCGTGCAGTTACACGACGAAAGAGCTATTCCTGCCTATCATTGCCCGCAGATCAAATGGGGGGGGGGGGGGGGGGGGGAATCCGACAGAATATTTGGCAGGAAGTGCAGGCGACATTAGAATGTCTCTATGATGGCACATTCATTCGTCGATAAAGGCAATGACTGCCGTTTGCAAATCATAACAAAGTGGTAAAAAGCAACAAGCAAATTGCAACGTCTAGGGAAAACTCACCTGGCCTATGTAGCTCAAGATTATCATTTTGCTTGAATCACATATGTATGTATATATATATATATATATATATATATATATATACAATGCTAAAAGACAATGATGCTTCCATTTTTTCCGTTGCTGTGAAGACAGTATATATAGACAGAGTGTGATCATCCAATGTTACAATTTCCAGTTTAAATGACGCCCTCAAACATTAATCCCTCCTTTCATCTCATCTGCGTTATAAACGCGTCTCATCAGTGATGCCACATTTTTCAAAGCTCACACCAAAGCTCACATACTCACACACACGCGCACACACACACACACACACACACACACTGTCTCCACTCTCCATCTCGTCTGCTTTGGATAAACGCATCTCATCAATGCAACTAAATCTTTTTTTCATAGCTCCCCACCCCCTAAACAAATGTCTTCTTATCACATTCATGACGCTCAGTTATCCTTGCGGGCAAAATGTTCCATTTGGACATATCAGTTCCTCCCGCCTGGCAATATTGATCGGTACAACTTACAATGTATGTATTGCAGAGTTATCGTAAATAACCTATTATCCATAGGGCTTTAAAGCAAGACTATAATTAGCTCGTTTTTATTCGTCCTTAGACAATTACCAAGGCAGCAAATCAATATGTACATCATTATTAATTTAAGACGTGGTAATTTGAAATGCTGGCCTTCCCCTTGCTATAGGCTTTGCAGTTGTGCAGATATAGATGGCTGATATACATGAATACATGAATGTAAATTTATTAGCAAAAAAAAAAGTGAAAAAAAAAGCGACACCCAAGAACCAGACAAACAGCATAAAGAACCAGCAACAAAACATGGGCGTCAGCCAACTCTTGTTTGGTTTCACTTTTTTTGCTGTTTGTCTGTATGTCTGTCCTCTCTCTTCCTCTCTTTCCCTCTCTGTATTTGTGTCTGTCTGTCTGTCTGCATGTCTTTGTCTCTCCCTCTCTCTCTCTCTCTCTCTCTCACACACACACACACACAAACACACACACTCTCTCTCTAATCTCTTGCTACACTGATTTGAGTAGGTTTCAGGAAAAACGCGAGTGAAATAGTATTTAATGGCTCGGTCTGTCCTCTTGCGAAATTCACTACAGGCAAATCATTCATGTCATTTCTAATGGCAACTTGCGTATGAACACAAACTCCAGGAACCGAATCACATACCTGTCAACATCTGGCAAGAAAAGAGTTCCACATGTTGCTTTATAGAGAACGTGAGTTCCTGGGCAATATTTTCTTGTCCTTGCTCTTGGTCCTCGCTAATCATTTTGTAAAGAGTGATTCTAATTAGTGACAATGGTAAGGCCGGGGGACTAGGAAAACGCGTGACGTGAGTCAGTCATGTGACATCCTTGTCATACATAGTCATGCCTCAAGCAGAGCTTAATGTTTCGTATTTGCCATTGTGCATATATGAAGAAAAGGGAAAAGGAAGAAAGAATGAAACACGCAGAGAGAGAAGAGAAAAGAAAGAAAAGAGAAAAAAATGTGAACGTGCGCGGTTTTATTTTTAAGATGATTTAAGCCTATTTGTTTTCCCCTCTTTGATTCTTCTCAAAGCAACATATACATGTACGTTGTGTGATTCAAACGAGGACGTCCTAGTGATTCGGAAACATGTATATAAAGAGGTGCAGAGTTTTGCCCCAATATGTTTTTCATTATTTCAGCAAATTGACTGCTGCACATTGTATATTTAGTGTTCATCGTTCTGAACTACATGTATGAATTATTCTTTTTTTTTTGTGCGCAGCAATCAAAATATATTCAATATTTATGGGTGAAATAAGATTGTCCTAGAAATTGTAGCCTAACTTGAGACAGCAAGGCAGACAGGCCGACAACCACAACATGAATATCATTGTCCCTTAACCCTTTGAGCATATGCTACTAAATATATGACATGTCGCACTGGAATTGCATAGTACTTCTTAGAATGTCATGGTGCTTTGTTTGTCTATTGTGCCAAACTGTGCAGGCTTGATAAGATACGTTCAGTCTGTGCGATTTGTGTGGAATTGTAAGCACGGGCGTAGGCTACCTACATTGTGAGAAGAGAGCGTACATTATGTTCACCAAAGCCTCAAATGAGACTACTAGTAGTTCAAGATCTGGTGAAGACGAATCGCCCTCACGTGTCGCCGCATTTGCGGCCCTATCAATTCACGGAGCAGCGCACTTACCGATAGGTCTGCCCGGATTGTGTCCGCCTCTGGTTTGGATAACGGAGAGTTTTCTCAAGCTCAACGCTGAGCGAAAACTCGGTAATGTGCCATGATGCATCACCCGAAACCAGCAGCCACAGATTTGATGTCCCGCGAGATTTGGGTACCCCCTTTTTTCTTGAACCATGAAAAAAGGAAAAGAAAAAAGAACCACGAATCTAAGGAAGAAAGATCGCTTGCGTCCGCCAAGGTGCCTCAAACTAAACCACGATGTATTCTAAAATTTTGACGAAGGGATGAGGGCATTAGTTTTGTAAATGCTATTAAAGCAAGGCTAGGCTGTTGACTGAGAGCTTAATGTGACGTAATATATTTCTAGACAAGAAGTGATGTAGATGATAGAGGGCATCGTAATTGACCATGATATTTAAAAAGGGTTGACGAGGAGCAATGAGTGATGTATAGCATCGACTTTGAGAAGACAGCTCGCATCCCTCCTCTATGTTACCACACAACCTTCCCTCCGTGTTAAGAACACGTTCACTGGAGTGGGCCTTCAAGAGATGGATGCTATATAGACGTCTTCTTTTCGGGTTTTTTTTTGTATATGAATTATGTATACTTTAATCAAGAAGTTATTTTTCAATCGTGTGTGTAGTGTTTAGTAGTTGTGCATAATATAATATCGCAGAAAGGACACAACCTTGTAAATATAGTATTATATCGTGCATTATACGTCTTGTGTATGGTTTACAAAAGACTTTATAGGCCTATATAGCCATATTATTTGATTTATAACGCCCTTCTGATTTTTCAAATATGTATTATATAACGTTGATATATAGAATATAATAAATAAATATCATACATTATTATACATATCAAAGTTGTAAGTATACATAGATATAGGGACCTACCTGAAATAGCTCTAGGTATTAAATTATGAGCAATAGTTTGTGATTTCTTTAAAAGAAACTAATAAAACTTTCTTTTTTTGGGGGGCGGGGGATGATTGTAAACGAGGCACCTACATCAAACACAAAGATTTGCAATTTGAATAGAGACGAGTGACTCGGTAAGTACGGATAAGTGTCACAACAAAATCACGGTATAGTTCAACTGTTGTGTCTTTTGTACTTTAACTGCAGCCTTTCCCCATATTCTGTTGAGCTATATCTATTAAGTTGACATCCCTCGTTCAGAGAACAATTCACATTCTCGGCATATGCTTCAAGTAAAAAATAGTAATATGTCATAAAATTACGTATTCGCGAACGTTTTATGGAATATGAATTATTTCTTTATAATCACATTATGATGACAAAGAATTGAAGTTGGAGGGTAGGTTTCCGACTCACAAAGCATGCGTTTCTCTGTCATTGACATCGCATAGAGCTGTCATATTATACTGGTACTCAATAGCAGTAGGATCGATGTGCGGGAATGGCCTTCTAATACGCGCTAGCTAGTCGACGTTTGATATTGCGAGCTGTTGAAAAGCCATTAATCCCGTACTTATGTCTCGCAGATGATACAATTAGTTATTAGATCTACTCGCATGTTATCGACCTTTTGGATAAAGACTTTGCCAGAAGAAGTGGCAACCCATTGGGTGTTACTAACGGCTGATAAATCAGCGACTGCGGCCGAGAGGGTTGGATATAGGGTGTATCTGCAAGCTTTATACCCTGCGACATCCGATTCCAGCTGGGGTGTGCTGAAATAGATCTGTATATTTGCGGCCGTTTGTAGTTCACTGTAGGCAGCGCTGTGCTTTTAGTACGTGGTCCGAGTATACATAGCATGCCATGAATGCCTCGTTATGGAACTGGATTAACATTCGACAGTTCTCTCTGATGAACCTAACTATGCAGTCAGATTCTCGTGTGAAAATGTCGTAGCGTTAAAGGGTACCTAAATTTCGAGCGTTGCTTCAGACGCACTCCTACTGAAGTCGTGTTGGATGTGTACTGATTATAAATAGACAGCAAAAATATAGCATGCAGATTCATCCAACACTCTTCAACGAATTATGGCAGTAAAGGAAAAAAAAAAACATATAATTGCATCAGACAGAGAAACGAGAAGTGTGTGGGCAAAAGTCAGATAGACAAACAGATAGCTAGACAAATGAAAAAGATCGAATATTTATGGTCATTATGTGGATTCCAGAAGGATAGACTCTTAACGGATAACAGATGGATGCACCGATGAGTACGGCAATATTGATTATAATAAATTTTGATTATTATTTTAATTCTCAAAGGACACAGAGAGAGCGAGAAATGGGGACAAAATGGAATCAGAGTTTGATTTTGTCTATTTCACCCTCTTTCTGTCTTTTTTTTTTTTTTTTTTTTGGAACACCCTACTTGGCCAGAGGTCATTAACATCAGCCGCGGTGTAGCAGGCTTTACGCTGGAAATGAGTTAATTCCATGCTAAGTAGATGGTGACATTGACTGGGATTTAGATCAAATTATGCTGACATTCATGTCTAATTGTTTGTCATCGTGTAATGGATTAGCCTGAAGCGGGAACTCAGAGGGGAAAAAAATTGTGCATCGCCAAATTGATAACACGTATTTAAAAAGCCGACACGTATGTGTTTAATAACATCTAGGTTTTATTTCACTCTCCCTAGTACTATACACCTAGACTATGACTTACGTAGGTTTAGAACAGCAAGTTGATTTGAAACCGGCTGGTACAGTAATATTAGGGCATCTTTCTGAATCCCATACTGTATGTAAACACAGCATACTGCACACCGGTGCTGAATTATTATCTTTAATTGCTTGTTTTATATTTCAATAGCATAGATGGACTAATTCAGTTCCATTGAATGGCCTGTGAAATTGACAAGATTACGTACCATGACGTGGACACACGTGATGGCCGTGTGGTGTTTATCGATTTTTCCATTTTTGTTCAATATCCATGGAGGAGACAAAAATAAAATCTTCTGGGGAGATAACTGAACAGCATTATACTATGGAAATGATTGACGGAATTCATAATGGGTTTTTACCCTGCGATTAATGCAAATATGTTTCACTGTTTAGAAACCTATGTTTAGTTCTCCAGTACAGTGGTTAGGCCTACATTAACTGTGTACTTCTGTATTGTATATAAAAGAATCAGAGCAGTCCTGGTACATTTTTTTTTCTATGTAGCAAGTGTTTATTTCATTACTTTTTGCTTTCAATTATGTTCAAACATGATTCTCGACATAAAATATGGCAGCACATATGGGGCTTTCAATGGTTTCGCAACGCCGCGAAATTTTGCCTAACCGATGCCAGCTGTTTAAACTTCACCGTATACTGATTTGCGAATGATCAGCTGTAATTATTCATACTGAACGAACAGTTCCTGCTTGTTGCGTGTACGGTACAACGCTAATTTGCTACTACAGCCGATAAGCACATTGTCGAAAACGTGTGGGTGGCGAGTATCATGTATTCATCTGTCACAACAACTGTACGTGGTTATTATCTATTGATTGTGGCACGCCGATGTGTGTGTATAATATGAACAGTCTGGCAGATGAACGCGCTAATTGGCTTGGATTGCCCACGCAGTCTTCCATTGTAAGACAGGTGTTGGCTATCAACACCTTGATATCAATACCTTTGTATAGTGTGTGTTTGTGTGTGTGAGTGTGTAATTTACATTACAAGCGCTGCGAATGATTTATCGTTACATGCTTGCTTCATTTTATTATGTATTTTTTTTTATTCTATGTAGTAATTCACCTGACGTAGACTTCTTAAGCTACCTTTGTTTTGATTCCTTTTCCAGTTCTGCCGACAGACTTGCCAAGGATTTATCTGTATATTTTGACACTGATCATAACAATATCATAGAATGATATTATGTAAATGTAATAGTGTAACACTCTAATGTTTTTAGATTGTTTGTTGTGGTAGCGTCGAGTGTCACTGGAGTATATTTAGTTGTATCACAACGATGACAATAATGCGAAGTCACCACTTGTAACACTTGTATAACTGAGTGTTACTATAAACGTATAACCGTTCAGTAGACTTTACGATGATACAATGATAATGATGACGAAGAGACGCGAAGGAAAGTACAGTTCAGCCAGAATGTATGCTTTTAATATTTGTCGTAATACAGGAACTTTGGTGAAGTACAACCTCAGTATAATAGTATGATAAACACTTGGCACTCCTTGGTATGCTCCCAATCGGGGCTGGAGTGTATCACGAATATAACCCTCTGCCGGGTGGCAAGAGGCCTGGCAGTACCAGTAGTTAGGCTGAACTAGAACTAAGAGTATGGATTTACAGGGACATTTATACTAAAACTTGTGAATACATTATTATTAACACTTTGCATAAAATGAAAGGGGAGATTATTATTTACTAATACATATGCTGAATATTTCTAAGAAGGGCAATCCAAATTTGGGAAGGGGAAAGTTCTTATACCATATTTGGTCATGAGATTTTATGAATGAACTCACTACTCTGTTGTAGTGGTCGTCAGCACAGTGGAATGTGCTGGTCAAGTGTTTAGGCAGAAATCTAAAACAAAGGGGCACTTAGATGTGGGTGGAATGGGTCAGTGGGGACTGACCACTTTCCAAATAAACCAGTGCGTCATGCGTTATAATGCACTGCAAGGACATCTACAGTGGGGAAGTGAGGAGTGGGGAGATAGACACAATTTTGGGTCTTACAATAGTGATAAGATAATAATGAAGATAAAATATCATGGCAAATAATGATTATGTTGATTCTGATACTAATCAGTGGCGGATCCAGAGGGGGCGCACCAGGAGCGCGCCCTCTCTTTATTTTTGGTTAAAACAAAATAAATAAAAAGAAAAAATGGGGGGGGGGGGTGCGTGCGCCCCCTTTACGGAATTCCTGGATCCGCACCTGCTAATGATGGTGATATTGATAATGAACGTAACAACAACAACTTGTAATCATTCGATCACTTATGTATTAATCACCATGCCTACGTTGTCAATAAAAGCCTGTCATCCTTTTCTTTCGTTCTCTCCCTCTCCCTCTCCATCTCTGTTTAATGCAGATTGCTAGAGGAGTACAAGAAAGGTCGACCCGGTCGGAAACCTACACTTCTAAAAATAAAGGTTCGTATGACATCCCCAACCCATCAATATATCATCTTTCCCTTTCTTTCTTTCCCATCCTTTCCTTCTCCCTCCCTCTCCCTCCTTCACTCCGTCTCACGTCCCAAAACTCTTGTATCGTGACCAGGTGAGGGAGACTCTGTTTTCATACCGTGTAAGAACCCCTTTTTTATCTCTTTAAAGTCCACCCTCAAAATAAGTTTGTTTGAATATAGAACAGGCAAAAGAAGAGCAATATACAGGGAAAGCTTTATTAAGTTTTGATTAGACGTGAAAAAGTTATAAAACTTTGAAGGTATATGACAGAAATTGACGTCTACATGGTGTAGCATGTGAGCTCACCTACTGTGCATAAAATTCTTTTTTATTATTTCGTTATTGATGACGGAATAATTATCATTTTCTCCATGCAGGGGTTGCATACGATTATTCACAATGATAGCATTAAGGGCGCATATACGATTGGAAATTCTACTTGATGGACAAATGGAAACTTCTCATTTTATAGTACAGACTGAGCAAAGGGGGTGTATTTTATTGATCACAGCTTCCAATTGATACAACAGTCTTGATCACAATTTGCTCAAACTTTCACGTCCTGTTCGTGCGATGTTTCTGCTTTTATGCACACAAACACATTTCCATGGTTGATTAAGTTCCCTTTAGCATTGCCATTGCATTTTAAAACAACGTTTACAAGCAGCTCATCCCCCCCCCTCCCATTCACTCGCGCACTTACACATTCATTTTTGTTGCTTGATATTTGTTCTACAGGAGTAACTGCACAACTGCACGCCTTCTTTCTTTTTGAAGTTACGTCTTCAAAATTTCTTTGGCGGAATTTGTTCGTCATGAGCGTCATGTGTGGCTTCGCATTGTGACTCTGTTGATCAAAATTAAGTGGAAAACTCCCCAAATAGTATACGGTGCAGATTTTAGTGTTGAGACATAAATGAGATAGCTTGAAATGAAATTATAGTTCACAAGCCTTTACATGGTCATGCGTCATCGGCCTCGCAGCTTTAGCCTCTCAACGGGTTCAGTTGTGCCGCGATGGGAAATTAAATCTTTCCTCCAAGGTTTCTGGTTCATCTCACGATTTGCTCCTACCCATGTCTTGTTATACCACGCCGGGGTGCCGGTGGCTATCCATGTACTCGCGCAGTGATAATTAAGAGGGAATTATTCGCGGTTTAATCACTCCACCGAAAGCTTTCTAAGTCGGTAAATTGAAGTAAATTGATCCTGTGAGGTGATGTTAAGTAGGGTTCTGATGGTAATTTCCACGCATAATCTAGTAGCGCTCCACATTTCGAACCGCAGTAACCCTATATGCTTACACCCTAACCAACATTCGATTGACATTCCTTGATCGCCCTTGGGTTGTTTGTACATGGTCTGGGTCTAGTGTATCGTATGAGCTGGATTCGTCGCTTGTCGAGCGCCATTTCGCCCCATGACTCAAAGTAACGGCAGGAGAAGTTTCCCAACGAAAGCACTTTATACGAATTCTTGATTCACCACCCAAATCTATTTTAAAGGCATAGATATGTATCGAGAATTGCTCAGAGCTGCATAAAACGTGTTGAAAGTGTGCTGTATGAAAGACATAAATATTATAATTTTTTCGTTATCAATCAATACTGTTATTATTGATATTGTCTTTGATATATTTATTTTGTTATTTTTGTTTTCATTGTGAATTATATGAGTAGTATTATAATCATTATCAAAATAAGTTTTAAAGTAGTATCATAGTTGTCACAATAAACATTATTAGTGATAAAATTTTCAGAGTATCATCGTTCGCATTTATCATCATCCTCCACCACTTGTCCACACCGCCATTAATCACAGTAGCGTTAAAGCGCTTGAGGGAAAAGTGTGTAATTATGGGGAAAAAATCCCTTTGAAGATAGTCTATTTGTTTATTTGTTTGATAATTTGGTTAGTTGATAAGTTGAGATTGGGTTTCTTTTTTTTACCGAATTGAATGCAAATTTGTTAGCCTTCATTTTCAGCTTGGGGAGACGGGAAGAGAGAGATTGAGATTGGGTGGAGATAGGGGGAGTGAAAAAAGAAACACCGCGTGTATCGTGTGTTTTTGGTTCAGTACCAATACAGCGCAATGAATCAGCACAATGAAAAAATATTAATGATGTCATAGTCGTATTATTGAATCACAATTATTTTGATACAACTTAATTGCCTGCTTCGTATGAGTGGACGCGTAAAAATCCAAATATTGTCAACATACCATACGACAATGTATAATCGTAGTTACGGGCTGATTTTCAAAGGGACGCTATACGTTTGTTCTAATTTATTATAATGGCCGTATTTAGTCAAATTGATACCAAGTACTAGTAGTCACATTACCGACAACAACAAAAAATAAATATATAAAACTTCTGCTTAACAAACCTAACACTCTCCTCTTTGTCCACTCTGTGTGCGGATACGACAGTGGAATAAACAAAGATAAATTTCATTTTACGTTGGATGGCTCTTTCGTCATATTTGCAAGCGAAAACAGTAGCTGTTTTTCCCCTTTCTTCTCCTTTTCTTGTCTGAGGAGAAGAGATAATACGAGGGCAAGTGAATACAAATTGCGTTATGAGGGATAATTGAGAGGTTTCGACGGCACTTTGGGTGGTTGGGTAATGTATCATCCTCGATACGATTCTGGAAGAGCGCCTTGACATTTCTCGCGCCGCAAGCCACTGACGAGAGATAGCGGCATTGTGGGCTTCTCTCGCAGGGGGCTCCTTAATCATTTATTCCACATTTTGATCCAATAAAGATCGGCCGAATTCGCGCCATTTTCCATTACGCCTTCGTACCACGTGACTCAACATGAATCACGTCGGTGCGGTGGCAGAGACATATATGGAAGTCTCGCGATGGGTATAGGGACGATTTTATTATGATAATGGCGGGAAGTCGTTGCGAAGAATGAACTACAATATCGCAGCAAGCTTTGGTGGTGGTGACTCATTGATTTTATCGTAATGAAGAATATCCAGATCGCTCGTCGAAGGAGCTCCGCCGATTATTATTAAACAGAGAAAAAGGTTGTTTGCTTGTCTCGATCGGGATGGAAAGGCTAATCTCGACGCGTCAATATTATGCAGAGAATACCCAGCGAAGTCCCCCTCCTCGATTCATCTCGATTGATGCAGCGTAATAATATTTCTCCCGGGAAAACAAGGGATATTGATACTTTCCAGACGCAAACATGTTATTGTGCTCTCGCTTCAGAAAATAGATACGGATGCATTTCTCTCCATCTCCCGTTGCCATAAATTATAATGGCTTCATAAGACCTTTGAATATGTGAAGTTATAGTAACTCCGTCTTCTTTTTAATACATTGGATTTGACAATATCCCCACTGATTGTCATCACTTTGGAGTGACAATAATTTGTCCGCACTATATCTTATCTCTGTTGATTTGCTGATGTTTGTCGTTTGGACCGCAAAATGGTGAACGGAAATCATAAAGAAAGAGGAGGAGGAGGAGAGAGAAAAGGGGGAAGAGAGGAAAGAATGAAGTATTTCTAATGTCGCTTACCCCTCAATTTGTATTCAACTAGTATCATTTACATCTACATTTGATTCCGGCATATGGTGACGTATTATGTTTTGAGTGCATGAGTGTGCCTTGGTAATTTTTTTTTTCCCACTCATAATATGAAAAACATAAAGTGTAAGGCATTTGCTTTTAACTCATTCATTTTTTCCAGATTAGCGCACCAACCATAAAATTCTCTAGCCCTTAAAATGTCACGTTCATGTATTAGCAGAATTTTGTGGTTCGCTGAAAAAAAAAGATGTCTTTCTCACCCCCCCCCCCGTCAAACACATTTTTTCGCCCCGTCCTACTCTATTTTGTTTTCGTTTTGACTCTCCCAATCATCATTATTATCACTTTACTTCTCATGCTTATTATCATCATTATCATCATTATAATTATCATCATTATAATTACTATACTCTGATGGCAATTATCAAAACTATTCGGCTTGGATGAATGAATAATAATAGTCTGTTCAAACGAATAACAACATAATGAGTATTGCCAGATTTTGTTTTGGGGGCAATTTAGCAGGTTTATTGTTATTATCGTGCTTGATGCCAATTTGTCCCTAGAGCTTACTGAAGCTCGAGATTACGATGATGATATTGTGTGATTAATATGCCAACTTCTATAGGTGTGCATAAAAGGGTCTGGGAAAAATACAACCACGTTTGTATTATAACAATATTTACATTTGCTACATTTTTTTTCTTGTTACTCCGTCGCTTCAAATTCCGCAAAGCAATGGACTTACTCCTTCTCAATATGTGTGTCTTATTCTCCTCTTGAAGATATAGGCCGTCCTTGTTTAATTAACGGCATGGTCTTTGTCAAAACAATGTGAACTCATTGCAGCCTATAAAAGCTCTACCCAGCGTGATAGAGGTATATTTATCATAAAAATAAACCAATGGTGCCTATCATTGCAGAATACATATGTTTATACTTACAAGTCTAAATGTCATAGCTCATTTAGATTGTCTGGAATTAAGAGGTATATTAATGTATGTGTCTTTCAAGTTTGTCTGTCCCGCTTCATGATGACAATTTTTGTGTATAGACGACAAGTGGCAAAAAAAAAAAATCTGAATGCCTGCGTGAAAAATACAAACAGGTAGAAGGACAGATAGACACAAAAATAATAATATCAGATTAGATTGTCTGCTTGGTTCGACATCATTTTCCTTATCCCCCTCCTCCCCCCCCCCCCCCCTCCCCCTTTCGCCTTCCGCCTCTGATGGAAGACGATACAGATGAATAACTTCGTGTGATTTGGTCATTATTCAAACATGAAGCATCTGGGGGCCTCCGGAATACGTGCGCGCTCCGGATCACGTCTGCACTGGCCTCGGCGAGCCTTGTGTTGGTTATTTGCGTGTCTGAGCAGGTTACGTACATTCACTCACTGTATTCACCCATCCCATGGATTCGTTTGTCTCCGACCTTAACCCTCAGCATGCCAAATTAAGTTCCTCTCTATGTATGTATGTAGGTGGAATTTGTGCACATTATTTTGACTTACTGGCATAAAAAGGGTTAAAAACAAACTTCAAACTGTAGCAGTTCATGTTTAGGGTGATTCCAATAATTTGAGTAAAAAGCAAACATATAGAACCCGGGAATGTACCTTTAAAAAAGGGATCAAAATCTAGGAATGTGTAAGGAATTTGATAGTTGTTTTCCCGATGTGTTCTCGCTGAATGATGTCATTGGTGACAGTCATGTTAGCAATATTAGTGAGATGAGCTGATGGTGTCATCGCCGTGCTGAACAATCTTCACTGATACTCTCATTAACTGACCTTGGGCATACTGTATTCCTGTACACTAGAATTTCCCCAGACAATTACAGCAATTAGGACTTACACGTACCCAAAGGTTATGTTTTAGTCGTCAAATTTGTGTTTTTTATATAAAAGCTTACTGTATACTAATGATTGTGGTGCCATGACGTCATTGTCCATTAATTAGAGTATGCGATTGCGTCCGTCCTTCCTGTTTCGTGAAAACGGATGAAACGAAGAATTCCATTAAAACATTCTTTCCTATCACATTCTGATAATTTAACAGTCGTTCCGTTTGCTAGCGTTTACTATGATAATGAACGTTAACGGCTGCCCTTTAAAATGCTTGTGTGTCGACATCCCTGCTGGTCTTACATGTAGGGAATGTCAACTATAGGCACCATCTCACGGAGGTGCCAGAGACGCAAAAGGCAGCGTGTATTCCGTTTATCAGGGCAATTATTTCAAGGGTCCTTGGAGCACTCGGAAATGCATTCGAATGTGAATTCAGCAACTCCAATTTAATAAGATGTTTGAAATTCATTTTCTGGTTTGCTGGTGTTTTCAGAACATATTACATTACCTGCATAACAGAGTAAATTTTGTTGCTGCTGTTGTTGTTTCCTGATCGCCAAGCATTGGTTGAATACTGTAAACGTTCGAAGGAAGAATCGCTATGTACAAGATATCTGTGATCAATACCAGATCTATTTTCCTCTATTCTTTAATCGCAATCTTTGCGTTTCCTTTTCTTCCTTTTTCTCTTCTTTTCTCATTTCAGAAAAAAAAAATGAATTGTACGTTTGCTCCATTTACAATCTCATTTCCTCCATCATTATTCAAAGAATCATTAAAAACACAAATTCTCCTTCGTCTTCTTCTTATTCTCCTTGTCCTTCCTCTATTTTTTCCTCTTGCATCTTCTTCTTCCTCTTGTTTTTTTTTTCTTGTCCCCCCTCCTCCTCCTACTTGTTTATTTTTCCCTTCCCTCTTCTATTCCTGTCGCCGCACTATACCATATAATAGTTACGTTCAGACGACAAGCCCTATCCTCGAGGTTAGGGCTTGTCGTCTGAACGTTACTAATATTGCTACACTTTTTCTTTCCTTTTTCCTTGTACACTTTATAGCTATAGGCCTTCCCGTGTGTGTAATGATAAGACGAGTAATAGCTATTATAGGGCCTGAACAATGTAAATGTGGCGAAATGATTTGTAGAAACCTACCTAGCTATGCCCTCTGTCTCATCAAAATATTGACTTCTACTCGTACTACGTTATGACGTCACTGTCGCGTTTCCTCGGCATGGAGATGTAGCCTCGGATTCGATACAGAGACGTTAAATTTTCATCAAGTTAGTAATCTAAACATGCTAAAAGAAAACTCTTGTATTATCTGTGATCACCAGGATCGTGCTGAACAAACAAGAAATGCGAACGAAAATTTTAGGATCGCAATTGGTCACAGAGTGAGACCGGCCGATGGCGATTATGGAGAAGTGAGCCATGACAAACCTCATTGTGTTTGTTTGCAGGGTGGTGCATAGGATGAGCGTAGATCAAGCACCGATTAGTCAAATGCCAATTGAAGTAAAGGAAATTATCGGGGATAGTGAAAACGATCGTCGTCAAACATCTATGTTTGACGTGTACAGACACACACACACACACACACACACACATACTTTTTTTTTGTTTTTCAACGATGTTTATTCTGTTCCATTCAAAGTAATAGAAAACAAATAACAATTTTCATTTGCTACAACTGAAATGACGAAAATATACATTTGTGATCATAATAGCAAATTTGCTATTGCTGTACATAATGACATAACAAAAATTACATTTTCATGAACAATTATCACACCGTCCCAACAGTTTAGTCTGACGGTACTGCCTTCCAGCGTGGATAAGCAATTAACGTACTGTCAGGCGTTAATTGCAGAAGGCTTCATTGACTTGATCCATTTCTCTCGTTCGTCTCCTAACCTACTTTAACAAACAATAAAATGTGCTAAGCGCGCAGTTCAACGTCGTCGATGGAATAAAATCCTTTCTCACCGCCCGCGAAGAGAGCTCCGATATCAATACGGCATTGATTAATTCTAACCTAGGCCGCCAAGTTCGAGATTAAAAAACAGCATAGTCTGCATCCCTCGACTTCATCTGCGGAGCCCGCTCAAATCCGACCCATCTCCCTACGCATCAATCCCTCGAAAGAAACCCTTGCAGTGGGTAACGTAAGTCAGCTGGTACATTAATGACTATGTCCCGATATTTGATATCTCTTATCGTCATACTCATCCGATTTGAGGAAGTCTTCACGGGTCGACATAACGACATGATTATTTATAAGTGGCTGCAACCAAAGACTAAGAGTAGGCGCTGAGTACACGTAGGGGCATACGGTAGACTCATTACGTGTAGAACGAAGATGAGTCGTTCTCAGCCTTAAAGGTAGCAATCTAGGAGAAGGTTGCTATGTATACCTTCAGATTATGTCTTGTCTTTACCCCTTAAAGTCACTGGGGAGCGTATACTTGCGTCCAAGGAGAAAGTCGTCTCAAATTCTATTTCAGATTTTATATCCAATTAAGGCAAGGCGCTAAGAAGTCGATGCGAAAATGTATGTGAACGAGAAAATAATATGGCAATGAGAAAATATTTGTCATGGACGCGGAAAGAGAAAAAAACCAAGGTTCACACAATGATGATAAACATTGTAGTCAAATGGTTGAAATGCGTTTGAGAACTTGATACAGGTATGATGTCACTTGGAGCGAAACAGATATGCATATGAAGTATTCGAAAGGCCTGCTAAGGCGTACATGTATGCTTGTCGTGCATTTTCATCAGAGGGTTTCGTGGTATTGATTTGTTTTGCATTTTGTAATGAATCAGTTTTAGATTCATTTCTGCAAAACGCTTCTCCTTTTTTATTTTCCTCTCTTCCTTTACTTCTTCCTATTATGTTACTCTATCGCCAAAAACTTTCATCTCAGATGCATATTGTTATTATCCAGATGCATATTGTTATTATCCAGATGCTATAGTGAATATCAATTGATGGTGCGATACATGAGAAGTGATGTTAATGTGTATTTTTGAATGAATACCTTATGTGTATCTCAGCAAAATATCTAATGAATAAATCATTTGGCATTCCGTCGAGTAGTCGGACATTTATATATCCGCAATAACCAGGGAGGTGGAAAAAGAACGGGAAATCTCATTTTATGATGATATCTCTTTGCAAATTCTCCAAGCCTTCGAAAGAAGTATGGAAAGCGTCGGGAGCCCGTGGTCATGTATAGCACATGTCATTCCCGCCTCAATACTGTACACGTAGCCAAGATAACAAAGATAATGAAACGTCCGTCCAACATAATATCCTCCTCTACCTCTTCAAATGTTTATCGGAACGAGTTAGTTGGCACGTTCCTCATATTGTTTTTGTTTTGCTTTTTTTAATTTCTTTTGCGTTTGAGAGGAAGGTACGTTCGTTGCTGAGGCCCCCCAATTTCCACATAAAATGTCATCGACAATATGCTGAGTGACATCAGGGTGCTCTACATCCGATATAAGAGACACGCTTTACCCCTTATTAAGTATAAATAGCATTTTACCTCTTACGAAAACTGGGTTTTTTTTTCGGGACTGGATAACAACAATTAGCAAGTGAAAGTGATTTTACATATTTTAAACTTAAATTCTCTCTCTGATGTGGCGATGTGGTTTTTGTTTCATGTTTGTAATGTTTATGATATATATCCTATATTCTTTACCTGGTCGAATAAATAATAATAATAACAATAATCATCATCATCATCATCATCATCATCACATCATCATCATCATCATCATCATCATCATCATCATCATCTTTGGCTCTCTACTGAATGATTTATTAGAGCCGGAGTCACGCATTTCTATATAGTATCAATGGAGATAATAAGGTATACATAGGCCTGTTCTGAAGTGACTGAACGAAAGACATGATACACACGAACGTCCTGGGAAGATTTCATTAGAATTTAACTATACATAAGTGTCTTCTTGATGCGCTGGCATTGGAGGATGCTTCTAGCATTCCTATAGTCAATCTGACTACGAATTGTATAATTTAATATCTGCATATTTTCGTCTAATCACCACTGTTATGATTATGCAAGAACACTGGATTTTTTTTTTTGTGTGTATGTGTGTGTGTGTTGTGTGTGTGTGTGTGTGTATGTTGTTGATGGTATCATTTGGCCGAAATTCTTGTCAGAAATGATGCGACTATGGAGACAAGGCCCGAATCTTAAGATTTATTGATTAGAATGAAATCAACAATGTAACAGCCTGTCGTTTGTATCTCGCCCTTGAGCTTGATTCAACGATATTTCACCTCATGAAATAATGCCGCATCCCATTCACAATAGTTTTTTTTTTTTTTTTTTTTTGATGGCTTTGGATATGCGCTGTGTGGAAGGAATTATCAGTTCCAAGGGGAAATGGCCGGATTATGTCTGAAAAGTTACAAGATATATGATTATCATAATGGTTGAATATGCACATAAAAGATGTTGTGAAGATGTGCATGATACGATTTATGCCCCTACACGAGTAGTATAGTCATTAAAGGTCGTAAGGATTTTTCAGTTCTAATAAACCAACTCCATCTCGTCCCGTTTACATGAACATACTGTACAATACACACTGCTTTTGGCTTGGAGAAAAGGACGACGACGTCTCGAAACGTCTCGATCCGTGACTGCAGGATATTGTGAGTGATGTCGACCTTTAACGATATTAGAACTCACCCGAGGTGGACGCTAATGTGTCGGGTATTTATCTCGCGAGCTCCTATACCAGCGATCGTTCGTGACATTTCCAGACGGGCTCTTTCTAATACGCGCCACACACCTTAGCCTTCAATAGCATTCTCTCCTTCGTCTTTCCTTCCCTTCTCGTCCGCTCTCTCCCTCTCCTTCTCCATCCTCTTCCTCTGTCGCTCTCAAGCAATTCAGACTCAATTGAGTCTGGACGAGATGACGATGGTATGGGTGATGTTCTGCCGGCGATGTCGACAAGGCCAATGGCATGATTATATACACTCACCCTTTGGCATCGCGAAAAATACCTTGTCACCAAGGCGATGGGATTAGATCGTGACGAAGTCACTTGGTGACACTACATGTAATTACAAATTATATGGTATACATTGTGTGTGTATATGTGTATATATACGATAGATAGATAGATAGATAGATAGATAGATAGATAGATAGATAGATAGATAGATAGATAGATAGATGTAATAATGTCACATACTAGATGGAGACTTTTGGAACGGCCTGTGCAAGCTTTGTTTGTGTGTGTGTGGGATAATCTTATTCAGTAATTCGTGATCATTCACATTATTCATACATATTAAATCGCGAATTGTGCCATGCATCATTAAAAACGAATTCCTCATTTTTATCATTTTTTCTTTCTCTCTCTCTCTTTTGGTTTCCAATGATCTCTTCATACACTGTTATTCCGATCCCCATGCCGGTCCCCATCCACGAAAAACATCCTCTTAGATTGATTCAGACATTCTGTATATTATCATGATTATATGCAAGGATGTTATATGGTCATACTTGGTTATGGTGATACCTCTTTGGTGGTCATGGTGATACCTCTTTGGTGGTCATGGTGATACCTCTTTGGTATATGCAATCAAAAAACGCGCATACTAAAGCACTTTATATGGCTTGATCTCTCTCTCTCTCCTCCAATGTCGTCAGCTATTACATGATAGCACATCCTGAATAAGCGCTACATCACTCACATGGTTCCGTTGGGATTTTCTTCCGTTCTGTGGCTGTGTCATAAAGTTAAAGTATCTGAAGAAAAAGAAAATGTCATCAAAATGTGAAACTGAATTTTTAACCCTGCTACATGGAAATCCATGTGTGATAGTTTGAAGGAAAAATGCAAGGTTGTTGGTTTTTTTTTCCTATCGACTAGCTTGAGAACAATTAGGGGTTCAAATATTAAACCAGGGAAGTAGAAAGAGATCTCTTCCCACCTCCCTGAATAAACTGAAAGAAATAGATAATAGCGATATAGATCCCTGCATGTATAACAGGATGTAAAGTGATTCAAGCACTTTCCATTACAACATTACCAATAATGCCTCCAACTGCAATAACGCGACCACATACTCATGGATCTATAGGAAAAAGACTTTGACCTAAAGCTATGATAAACGTTGGACGGAAACCCTTGGAGATTGCCATAGCTTCCTGTATGCGGCCATAAACACCCTGGATCCGTGGTAATTCATACCATCATTTCATGCGTTTTTGCCAAACTTTTTTTTTTTTTGTGCTGTGTGTGTGGGGGGGGGGGGGTTTTGTGTGTTTGTTTGTTTGTTTGTTTGTTTGTTTGTTTGTTTGTTTGTTTGTTTGTTTAGAGGATATCATATGCATATAATTATATTCCATATGTAGTACTAGTAGTTATAACTGCGATAGTAATTGTTTATCAGAGATGTTTGGGAGGCAGCTTTCACCCCAGATGATTATTGTACGGAGAAGATCTATTGAATTCTAAATGAACCAAAAGGAAACACCCTCGACAGGGTCCCAATACCGTACACCATGCATAGAGAGCAATAGAGAGTAAACATTATCCTTTATAGGGCAGAGATTGTGACATTTTAAATGTCCTTCTCACCCCCACTTTAAAGGGATGGTGTAGTTTTGGTTGATGTAGGGGATTCAGAGTTTGACTTCTTGTGAGATTATTGGAAACCTCTTCTGAAATATAAAAGAGCATACAATATTCTAAGCCTGAAAGAGGAGTCGAAAGTTTAGTTGATGAAAATCGGTTTTGAAATGGCTTAGATATCCTAAAACAAAGTAAAACAAAGTGGTCCTATCAAAATAGGGGTCCCATGCACATTTTACTAGAACCTCTTTCTTTTTGAATATCTCGACCATTTCAAAACCAATTTTCATCATAAAACACTTTGAATTCCTCTTAAAATTGTATGCTGTGTAATATTTCATATACATGCACTGTTTCTATTGTCTCACAAAAAGTTCAAACCTGAATCCCAATCCCAACCATAGCTATACCATCCCTTTAACTATAATCACTGTTAACATCATTATTTTCTGTCATTACTGTTGTTATTTCAACCAGTAGTAGTAGCAGCAGCAGTAGTAGTAGTAGTTGAAATAGTTGAAGTATAGCTGGAAGATGAGACCGGCCCACCACCCTGAGTAGTATGCTGTAGGTGTTGGTTGTTGACGATAGGCAAGAGATGACAGTGTGAATCAAGCGGCCGTCTGAACCCGCGGGAAACGGTCATTTCGCCGGATGAGCAGCGTGTGCCATCGACAGAAGCAATTACAAAGTCTCATTTTATCCCGCTCGCAAGATATTGAGTGTCGTCAGCCATGTTAGCTGGAGTGACACTTCATTCGGTCGGGAAGGGGCGGGTTTGCGAGGGAATGGACTTGAATGAATCTGTTCCTTGTCTTTTTAAGAGCAACACGGAATTGCATTTTTTTTTCTCAGTTAGTCTATTCTTCTTGCGCTGGCTATGTAACAGAGAATGATATGACATTGAGGATGTCTCGATTTAAGTTACAAAACACTTCAAATTGTCAAGTGTCTCTTTATACAGTTCTGCGCGATCAGAATTACGAGGTTGCAGTTTTGAAGACTCTTATTGCTCATTAAGGGGATATTTCCCTTGCTCGTTTAACGAGACTCTTAAGAGAGATTCTGTTCTTGTTTTGTCTTTTAGTGAATTCTAGTTCGATATGAAAAGGATTCATGTGGGGTTTCATTCTTACAAAGAAAATGCTGCCACAGTTAACACATACACTGTATAACTTCCTGTCGTATACTGATCTCGTCAGAGCATTTTTGTGACTGGAAGACAAATTGAATAATTTTAGAGATTATAAAGAATGTCAGGAGCGACAATATACTTGCCACGTTGACCTTCTCCGGACCAAATAGCAGTCATAGCACTGACATCTCATACAGTATACTGTAGTTGTCAATGGTACTGTCAGAGGTAATGAGCGCGTGAAGTGAGGCGCAGTGATTTGGTTCGACAACAGCTTAAAAAAAATATGGGAATTTTTCTCCTGCGAGTCCTGGCAGAAAACGTTTGAACACAGGTTGGATGCGATTATATTGTTATGTTCCGTGATGATTACAAGTAACCCACTCTTTACTAGTGGAATATAGTGGTGATTTCATTGGAGCTGCCGCATGCGGAAATGGGGGTGAATTTGACCGAGATAATCTTGTCGAGATTTTCTCATGAATCACATATTTCATTGTTGCTGTCTTGTTTGATTGTGTGAAATTCAATGACGGCACATTCAGCAATGAATTGCTGAATATTGTGATGTTATCTCTCAGATGTGTACAAAGGTGTTCTCTCCGCTTTCGGGCGTGACACAATTCGGTATCGCATCAATTACCCCTTTAAAAAAGAAAAAGAAAAATGAAAAAAGAAAAAGAAAATAAGAAAAATGTTTACTCGACACCCACTTCAACCACGCTCAATGGCTTCAATGTTGCAATTGTCACATCACGTGTGTCAACCCATTTCTCAAACGAGCACAGAGAGAGGGGAAAAAGCCGAGTTTGCCGCATTTTAGCCTGATGCTTGCGAGGTACTCGTGTTGACTTTGCATCAGGTGTGTGAATCAAGAGAAAATATTGACATTATTCGGGCGGGTCGAAACAGAACTGTGCAAGCGAGCCGTGAAAACAAGAGAAAAAACAACAGCAACGACATTCCCAATCGTACACCTCGCCACTGCCACTACGCCCGACAAAACATAAACAACCTTACATCATGCCTATTGATGACACTCGACCGATCAAGAAAAAGCTGTGTAGAGTAGAAAATGTTAACTCTGCTGGTTGAATGCTATTCCAATTTTAGCCTTTCAGAGGAAGAAGAAAGACCTGGTTTCAGCAACTGTAGTAGTCGTGTTTCTGCAAGAGACTTGCCAGTCCACTATTGCTGAGATTTTTAATCTGTGTTTTCCTCCCTATCTCTCTAAACTCATCAAAATCAGCCATTGCTTGCGATTATAACTCCATTTAATGCCAATATTTTGTTTGTTTATTGATTTGTTTTTTGTTTACTTGCTTGTTTGTTTGTTTTTTGCTGGGATTGGGGGAGCAGAGATGCTGGGGCTGAGTAAGGAAAGTTCTCCACGAGGCTGACTAACCTTCAAGCCTTATCATTGTGTACATCTGAATGTGTCAATAGTTCTTGTCGAGATGTTTGTGAATGCCAGTCTATTCCACTTCGGGTTGTTGAATTGTAAAAAAAAAAAACTAATAGAGGGAAGGGGGGGAGATCAAAAAAGAAGGGGAGGGAAAAATAAACTTCAAGTGTGCAGAGAGAGGGGGGGACCAAAAAAAAAAGAGATTTCCAGTGTACAAAGAGATAGAGATACGTGAGGACAACGACATTGACAAAAACCGCTGCGAAATGGATGGATTGGGACAAATTGGCAATATTCGTCCACTAGATGGCGCCGTTTGGTAATTGGTTGGCTCCGTGTCCTTTATTAACGTAACAATCCACGTGACAGAGTTGCATCCTTCTCTCTCACTCACATGTCGGGACATGATAACGACTTGATAATGATCCCACAAATTGTAAACGAGGACTTTGTCCTCTACGCTTGCTCTCAACTCGCACAGCGCCCTGAATGATCCACTATGCTGCCTCACCTCTATCGCACCCGACAGAGTATGTAGAAGGTTCAATGACTTCAAAATACCAGTGCGGCTGCGCCCGAAATGAGAAAGAAACTCCCACAGGTTGCATGACTGACAGTCTGTTATTTAACCCTTTATGTGCCAGGGACTTTGGACAGTGGGTACAACGTGATGGGGTTTTATGTGCCAATCAGCACTCTGAGCACACAAGAGGGTAAAGGACGGTGTTCAGTCGCGTGTTCACGCTCTGTTTAACACTTCACACGTCTCAAAGAATATCGGCTGTTCTATTTCAGTCCGACCTATTGAAATTATTTCTGTTTTCTAATCGGTGTTTATTACAATTCATATCATTTTTGTACATCTTAAAAGCGGGTAACGGCCCATGTTGTGCAAACTTAGACTTGCAGGCAGTACGTATAGGGCACGTGGTGTGAATATCGTTTAAACAAAATTGTTGTCGTTTCCAATTCATACTACTTGGACTCTCTTTCTGGTAAAGCTGTAAAATGGCAGTAATCCTAAAGGTCACGTTTTATATCTATTGCCGTATTTTTTTTCTCACTATTTTGATGGTAACGCATGTAGCCTACATACCATCAGAAATAGGTTCATTTACTAGCCTTTATTTTTTTTATACTATTTTGTATGGTGATAGTGCTTCCAGTCCAATGTCACTTCTGAACTGCATGAGAGTATATCCAGCAGTGTGTCCAAATTTCTCATCCGACGCTTGGAAAATTGTGCTTTAAAATGCGTCGATATTTCGTGTGCCAATTTCTACTGAATGTAGAGAGGTCTACGACTGTTTCAAATTATTAGGACTTGTGCCTAAACATTCACGACAGAATACGTCTTTGATTGAGTACAAACATGTACATCTCTGGATGGTTACATTCTTGAACAAGACTGGCAAGTTGATGAACATTAAAATACCATAACACGCTGCATCGTAACTTCCGTGGTTCTAAGTTCTGTTTTGTCGTTCGAGCTTTACGTATTGTATGAGGTTCCATAGGATTCTGTCTTCAATAGCTGACAATGCTTGCTTGGCTCTCCTCCGTGGCCATTTTCCAAATTCATTAACGAGTTATGAATACTCCGGGACCACGCATGGTCTTAACTTTGATTAGCCATATTGTCTACCGATATGTGATGACGTCTCCGTTGTCCGTTGTCCAGTTTATCAAACACTTCAACCTTTACGTCAGAGAAAGTGAAAAAACCTAACATCACATGGAAACCATGGCGTCCTTGTGAATGCGTAGTCATATTACTTTGATATCATCTTTATGATCCTCTGTTGTATAATCACCGCCATTGTACTATGTGAATATTATGTGAATAGCACGGACCTCTCCCTCCCCCCCCCCCCCAATTGTGTTTACCTCAGAGCGTAGGTTTGTGCTTCGTACGCGTATACAATCAATTCTTTTCTGTTACCCTACCGAAGAAAATCACGAGCCTTGCATAATAAATCAAACCCACATAAAATGCATGATCTGCACCCTCTGAATGTTCCTTTGATCCGACACATTTGCTTTCATTCACAGAGTCAAGTAGGCCTACTGTTCCTAACTCGTGTGTTGACTCTTGAGTTTATTCGTTTGTTCCTTCTTCTTCTTTCTTCCTGTACAGGAGCTGAAGTCGTGGAGAAAAACGAGTAGCAACGACCTGGTGGCCAAGGCACACAAGGATCGTCTCTTGACGGAACTCACGCAGATCCAGAACCAGGAACAAGCTGTGACCAAAGCGAAAACTATAGAGGAGCAGGACTTTACCAAGGCGCTGCCGGACAATGGACCGAACCCAACACGCATGTCCAGCGCTCCCGCAGTAGTAGAGAAGACTCAAGTGAAGGACAGCAATGGGAACTACCCGCTGATGTCCAACCGCGAGCACGATTTGAGGATCCTGAAGAAACCAAAGTCGCTGTTCCTCAGAGATCACCAGAACGAGAGTATTCAGAGCGAGCCAAAGTTTGGCAACTGTCGCGACGCCAATTCACCACTCGCCGGCAGCCTGCCGTCGCCCTATGCCGCCACTCCGACGTCGGCGTCACTCCCTACCACACCCAGCGACGAGGGCGCTCGCAATATGATGGCGTCCCCCACGCCACCAGTAGGCAGCCTGAAGCAGGGCAAGTTTGCTCTGCTGCGAAAGTACCGCAGTTCGGTAGAGGAAAACCTGCACGTGACCGTGACTGACGTCACAGTCGGGAATGTGACAGTTGCTATCAGGGAAGGCAACACACCGGCGGGATTCTTTCGGGAATGCGAGTCGCCTTCGTCCGTATCGGGGCACAGTAGCGGTTGGTGCAGTTCGTAGTCCCGCTGAGACAATGGCGTAAAGCGTCTGATGATCTACCTAAAACCTGATGAGGTTCGTGATCTGATTGTTCACGGAAATACGTGCGCGACTGCATTGTGGATAACAGGCAGAAAACTGCAACAGTTTTACTTTTAAAGAGCTAGTTCGTCGAGAAATGTACTGCATCCTCATCTTGAACCCTTTCTCGGCACACTTTCTTCTAGAACTTGTCAAAAAAAGACAGAGAAAAGTAAAAATGGCTCTGAAAAGCGAAGACCGAACATTTTGGGGATGATCGGTTGAAAGATGAAGAACGTAATGCAGAAAGAGGGAGCTAGAATGAAGCATTATCGACTGTAAAGAAGGCTAGCTTGAGTCGTTCCCCCTGACGTATGCATTCTTGCATGGAGCGAGCTCTGGCATATTAGGGATGTGGGAATGGGTTCCCTCGAGTTGTTAAAATGTTACAAAGAAGGGTCCGAACTTTTTCTCGAGACTGTCTGGTTTGCTATGTCTTTTGGTTCAGTCTCGCGGTTCCAATGCCCGTACTGTGGAGGCATGGAAAGATAGACACGTGAACGGCAGAGGTAGTTTTTATGCAAGCGTATTCATGGATGGGACGTGTGTATTGTTGAGTGGATTTGGCAAAACGATTTGTCGTACACCAGGCACGTCGGTCTACTATCGAAATGATCTCATATTTTCGTAGTGCGCACTATTCGTACACGTGTCTTGTCTGATATTCATTTTTTGATCGGGATGATAAATGACTGTTAATTCGTATAACCCAACGCACAACTATACGGTTATAGGTCTGTCTAAAATGTCAGTTGTTTTACTGTGCCATCGAGATTTTACCATCGAGACTTTACTTAGCCTCCCGTGCCTCGTAGGGTAGAAGGATAGATAGAAAGCCTTCCATTTTTTGGAGTTAACTTTAACAGTAAGTTGTCTTTCCATTTAAGTAATGTTTGTTGTGTGAAAGATTGATTAAAGCTGTAATCATTTGTCATGTGTGTTCGTTCACTGATGTTAAACGTATTTTTGAACTTATGTTTTCCTTGTAGTAGTGTGTTTTCATTCGCCTTTTTAATTTGTCGACGGTGTTGGAATGACCTGCAATGGTTTGTGAGGAAACTATTCTTGTACGATTCACACGACTGAGATGATAAAGAAAATAATCATTTGATGAATCTGGACATGATTCATTTAAGAAGTGGCATTGCTCCTTGTTATTGCATTGTTTTATGTTTTTGTACTGAAATAGAATACTATCATACCATCCGATGTACTCCGAAATGGATGGCAACAACCCAAAAGTAAGCATGAGAGTCTTGTGCTCGTTACATTTTACTGTTTCTCAAGAAGACAGCAACCCGTAACATTCTTACTTCATCTGTGTTCGAGGTGTACATACGGTATTTTTAATACGATCCATGCATTCCAAATGTTGGAAGAAACAAGCTTGTTATTGATGTTGGTAATGTTGTCAGTGTCCATCTCTTTTAAACAAGGCGGTTAGCTGTAGACTGACCTTACTAAATTCCCCTCGCCTCTACCTTGACAGTACTTTGAGCGACTTTACAGGCGAGTAGATGAACGCACTCATTTTGTGCTAGTTTGATGTTAATGGCAGCTGTTTCAGCATGACTCTCTATGAAATGTTTACAAGAAGAAAGGGGCAAAACTTGAAGGATACGTTTGACGAAAAAAAAAAAACACACGACTGAACGTAGAAGTGCCTTTGCAATGACAGACGGAAGAGAAAATTAAGCGATGGACGGAATAACTGTTGTGATAAAGTGATAATGTTGTGATGAAGCAGATACCCTGTTTATTTTCTGTTCTTTTTGTTTGCTGGAATGATACATTTTTATATCTATTCCTTTTGTTTCCTTTATTGTTTGTTACCATGAATCACGAATTAAAGAAGTGGGCGGTTTCTCATCTGGCATGATAAAAGTGAGCCTCGGAACAGCAATATTTGATTGTACAGAATTGAGAATGTTTTGGTATAGAGCCGTTGGGAAATGACTTACCGTGTGATCATCTGCGCAGAAAGAAAGCTTCCTTGTTGATCGTTCAGCAGTCGAACCCGTATGTACATAGAAAGGAGAAAGCTGAAAGGTACACATTTTTTTACGTACGAGATATATTTTTAAGAGACTGTACATACGTGGAGGCAATTTTGTAAGTGCAAAATATTGTAAGCGGCAGATGTAAAATGAAATGCAAAAATGTGATGATGTGTTTCGCGGAAGGCTAATTCGTTTGCGGCAAGAAATAGTGAAAGTTAGCGGTGTGAGGGTGGCAGTATATTTACATATGATGTGTAAATAAAACATGTTGTATGAATTGGCATGACCTGTCCGGAGGCCATGGAAGTAATGCCATACTTGTTGTTTTTTTTTTTTTGTCGAGAAACAATTACCATTGTCTGAAGAGAGAGATTTTAGTGTATAAACTGTATAAGAACAACTTGCGTCTCTCTCGTTTTGTTGATTCAACCATGTACAGTTCTCACAACTCTTGCGTACAAAAAAAGGAAAAAGATGAATAAATTTTGTTCTATTATGAAAAAAAGCAAAGTCTGTCTAGACTGTCATGATCTGCCCTTTTGCACTTGTTGAATCGTTGGCACCCTGATTGCTTATCCTGTATGTTACAAGAGATGTAAGCATTTGTTTTTTAATTGCCGATCTAGATATGATTTACAAAATTCAACATGGAATTAAAGCTACGTCCTAAATTGCCCTCATATGTGGACCAGGTGAAGCGTGAACACACTTAGATTGTGGCAATTATAGATGTCTTCGACAAATGAATGCTTGAAAGCTCAGCAAATGCTTTTGAAAGTTGTTAGCCGTTTGCACAGGCTGAGGTGCGGTGATCCACCAGTAATCAGGAGGCACATAATTCAGGCTTGCAATAGCTCAACAGAATGTTTCAATTGTTCTCCCGCCTTTTGTCTACCCCGACTTGTATCAGGCGGCGAGCAAGGCGTCTATGAAAATAATTCTAGTAATGGTTGGTTAACTTGGAAAGCATTACCCAAGAAACATGGCATGCTAGCCTCTCTGAGAATGTGCATGCTGGTGTGCGCGCACACACGGAAACACACACACACATACACACATAATTACATGCTCGCGTGCATTATATATATATATATATATATATATATATATATATATATATATATATTAGAGAGAGAGAGAGAGAGGTGGAAGTGTTCACATCACAAATGCTACCTGCGACAGAGGTTGACATCTATTGAGCTATGAACATACGATCCCTCTCTACTGGGTATCATGCTTTGTGACAGAAATTTCATTTCAGATGTTTTTAGCATAATAATTATAGTTGACACAGAATTATACACATTTTTTAATCTGTTTTACAAAGGAAATAACGATTCTTTGGTCGTATCTAAATAGCATAATATGGCTCTATAGTGAAAATTTGATCATATATATATGTGATCGGATCCTACCAGGCAAGAACATAGATGCCGCTCCAGAGGCAGGCAAAAGCATAACTTGGGTAAACAATATGGCAGTGTGGACAAAATATGCATGATAAACAGATTAAAGCTCAAGAGCTCTCATAACACATTGATCTTTGTGGATGATAGACTAGATTATTCTTCCTTGAGATATATCGCACTAATATTTTTCTCCCTGCCATGGCACTGCACCTGTGTGCGTAAGTGTGTCTGTGTGTTTGGGTGTGTGTGTGTGTGTGTGTGTGTGTGTGTGTGTGTGTGGCCGTGTGTGTGTGACCGTGTGTTCTGCTATTAGGCCCTAATGGGAAACTGGAAAAGCAGCACCAAAGCGAACGACTTTTTTTTTTACGGAAGACACGGAGAAAAAAAAATGGAATTTTGAAGTTTGAAGGGGAATTCCGGACCTTTAGGAAGGTAGTTTGAGAAGAAAGAGTAAAGCTCTATAAGCACGACGGTAAAGATTTAAATCAAAATCGAGTAAAATTCAGGGAATTACGTCGTGAACTTGTAAATTAACTTTCACTAATGTCTCCAAAAGCGTTCTGGGACAGTTGATACGAATACTCACATGAGTAAGTTTATGACAATATTATCTCATAATTTGATGTTAATCGTGTACGAAAAAAAAATGAAACATTGAATATAGAACATAATGTTATTCCTGGCTGAATTTGAAACACTGACCTGTCAGGTATATTCGGTTTGGAGCAAAGTTGTCTTGGAAAAAAAAAATCACGATTCTGTGTACAAACTATATGGCAAGTTGGGAGGCGATGGCATAATCAGCTCACTTATTTACACTCATAATATTGTCACGACTGTTCAAAAACTGCTTTGGGAAAATAAGCGAAATTCACAATATTATTTTACAACTTCCTTATTGATCAAAATTTCAGTGTTTTACTAGTGTTAATGTAATGAAATTTCCCTCTTTATTATCAGACTGACTTCATAAGTGGTCCAGAATTTTTTTTTTACATTTTCCACAAAACAATCATATCAATCGCAATACATACGCAAATTCAATAATAATGAAAATGCTATCTCTTCACTAACCTCACTCTGACCTGCACAAAGATTTTCACACGTTTTATATTTACTGAAATGAATAAGAAATGCGCGTCATTTGCATCAAATTGTTATTTTGTTGTTAAGTAAGCTTTACCTGGCAATGATAACTTTTGAGAGAATCGACGTCATAGTTTGCGTATTATCGTCCAAAATTATGATTTTTCATAATTTTTTTTCTGTGTATATATGATTCATTTGTGAAAAAAATACACACTACTCAAACTTTAAATCCATAATTAGTTTCGCATTGTATGCCCGATTGTAGTGACATTTCTAGCATTCCGTTTGTTTTTGTCTTTATTCTGTTTATTTACGATAGAATGCGGAGTGGTATTGCCACATTTCATGCATATGTGTAGGTCAGTTGTATCACAAAGCATCCTACCATGTAAACATAATTATTGCAATAAAGCCTACAATATAAGGAGATATCACTATTTTTCTCCATAAACCATAACTGAAGACGGTTTAGTCTAGAAACATTTTTGTTATAACTATTGCTCATATTTTGTATATTCAACAATACTTACATTAATTATACCGATTCGAATTTTTACATTGGTTGTTTCTATCCCTAACTCACATTTTAGATCTATTTTGAAGCATTAAAACTGGGTTTTTGTTTCATCTGGTAATGTCTTTTTCATTTAAATGCATTGCCGTACAAAGAGACAGGAGGGCAGACAAAGAGAGGGAAAGAATGCCTTGAGGTGTGGAAGTATATGATGAAGGTTCAATCTTGTGAATATTATTCATTTTTGTACATTTGACGAGATCGTTTTGGCATTTTCATTTTTCTTTTCTTCAAATCATTAATCAAAGAAAGGTTATTCAAAACAAAAGTTCCTTGATAAAATGGTGCAGCTTTAAATATTTCGGTTCGTGCATGGTAAACGTGGGTGCAATGATACTCAATCCTGATTCTTAATTGTGTTCGTGTGCACAGTAGAATTCAGTTAAAGTAATTTCGAAGTGATATTTTGAATATTACCATCAAAATAACTATACATTTAAATACCTGTTCGTAAACTTACAATGTTTGAATGGATAGTATCTCCATTCGGGAAAACATGAAACAAGATGTGTTAGTTATCATTATTATTTTCTCTTTTTGGGGGGTGGGGGTTGTTGTTGTTGTTGTTGTTGTTGTTTTGTTTTGTTTTGTTTATGTGCTTACCATGTACTCTTAGATTTTACATATGTGTATCGAATTGTGAATCATGTGCTATAATATTGCCAACCATTACATAAAATCAGAAATATGTTAATTAGACGATGACGTCATTGCCTCTCAGGATTTCCCTTTGGCTTGTAGATATAGAAATCATGGAAGCCACGCTTTAGGTCAACATCCCTCAAACTTGGCGTAATTACTGAGTTATTCAACTCTACCTTTTTTCTTTTTTCTTTTTGTATGTGGAGCTTGACTCTGATTTCGTTTTATTCGATTTTTACTTCATACAGAGAAAATACATTTTGAAATGGTCCATGTGTTATTCTTATCCGAAGATGCCATTATCTTTTTTGATTAATTTTCTGATTACGTTTAAGAGTTATGATCTAGCTGTACATAAATAGATTTTGGCTGATACGGTACTCACATATTACGTATTAAGTGATCATGTTTTATACGCTCTGCGTTTCAAGAGACCACCATTTTCGATAGATATGGTAATTTTTCAGTCAAAATTGCAAAGCATACATTACTATTCTTACTATTCTAGTTATTCGCACATATCCATATACTCTATGATCCACACTGTATTGTGTATCTTTTACAAATTGATAAAACAATACGATTTGTGTAATGTATGCTTTGTATTCAGTTTTACCCTATTGTTGGATAGAAATAGATTACAATCAAATTGCATTGAATTCGATTCAATTTAATTCAATTTGATTGGTTTTCTTAATTTGATTTCAGTGACAACACGACGATTCAAGTTTCCCTTTTAACTGTTCATTTTGTACTTCATTGTTTGTGACATTTGTTGTTGGTTTGATTTAACTACGTGTACATTTATCGAAATGCAGCTTGATGACTCAAAGTGCATTATTCCCTGTGATGGGGAAAAAATGAGAGGAACTGTACAGAGAAGAAGCACCTCTACCTTTTAACATCGTCGAGTCGTTCTCTGAGAGACCTATCGGAGAAGTGAGGCGGACCTACTGATTAAACACAATGAGGCGTGACTAACACCCCTCGTCAGCAAGGGTTTTCTACATCTCAACGTTCAGGGAATTCGACCGGTCTGAGACGATTTCACAGTTTTACCATCAGACATTATACGGACTACCCCCAGAGACGGTCGCCTGCTCTTTCGGGGAGCTGTCATTGGTTTCTGCTGTTCCTTCCAAGCAAATAAAGATAAGACATTTGTGCATTGGTTTTCGACTGGCAGTTACACGTTTTACTTTAGATCTACAGCGAAGACCGAATTTATATTCTAGTGCATTATGATGACGTCTAAAGTACCCATTACATTGTATAATTTATTATTTGACCTCAATCTTCTACAGCTCCCTCGATATCCATTAAATGTTATTTTGGAGCACTGTCAGTTCGCTTTCACAAGAGAAATATTACGTGGGCACATGTAAGCACATTCAAGCTGCAAATAAGTGTAGCTGCCAAAGACTTCGTGTCCTCTCTTCTTCTTCTTCTTCTTCTTCTTCTTCTTCTTCTTCTTCTTCTTCTCCTCCTCCTTCTTCTTCTTCCTGTTCTTGTTCTTCTTCTTGTTCTTCTTCTCTTGTTCTACCTCCCTTCATCCTAGCATTATCTTCGCATTGTCTACATTACGCTAAAAACTCAGTCGCAGCAATTCAAACTGATCGAGTCAAGAAGGTAAATGTTGCATGACGACATGGCATTTAAAACTATGTCCCACGTGAGTTCGTACATATATTATTTACAAATGGCATTACAGCCTATATACGATCTTTCTAGTAGAGAGCAGATAACATATAAGCGGCGATTCACAAGTGAGCTGCTTTCACACATTCAGAATGTAATGTTTCACTCTACTTAAAGGTTCAGTGTACCTTTGGGAGCAGTGATTTAAAATATATTCAGGATTTCACATTTAATGCATATGAGTATAGGTCTGTTGTACCATAAAACATCCTACCATAATAAAATGAAATTTTTTCAATAAAGCCTAAAATATAAAGAGATGTGAGTATTTTTCTTAATGAACCGTAACTGTAGACGGTTTAATCTGGAAACATTTTTATTTAACTATTGTTCACATCTTGTTCATTGAACAATATTTAACATCGATTTTACTGATTCAAATTTTTACAGTGGTTGTTTTTATCCCTAACTCATATTTTACAACTATTTTAAAGCACTGTTGGGTTTTTGTTTCATCTTTAAATGGTAAATTATGCCTTTAAGTCAGAAGATGGTCCTTCATCTATTTCACCCTCTTGATGTTGATACCACTACCTCCGGGGGTTAATTTTCTTTTCATCCTTAAGAACCCATTGGTGATGCAGCTACCTTCAAGTGGCCATCAAGCACTGCATCAAAATACTGAGCCGAGCAAAAGAAATATTGGCACCTGTCTTGGTGAAAACTGTCTGTATGTCGCATTTTATCATCGCTTTACATATTTGACTCGCTTCCAGTTTGTAAACACGTAGGTGAAGTTTTCAATCTACGGACAATCCCTTTTGGCTTTTGTGCACCACGCACGTTCCTTGAAAATATGCGAGGATGCTATAATGAACACGGGCATGGCGGGAGTCGAAGACACATTACTGTACTTGAACGGAGAGCGTAAGATATGACACAAAGTGAGGGTAGAGCCGATGATTTCATACCGGTTTCATACCGGAAAGAAGCACTAAGGCTTTGATGTTCGCTCTTAAGGACTGTTATTGAAGACGCCATGTTGTGGAGACAATATGAAATTGGCTCTGAATAGGGAAAGAAACTCAACACTGTGCCAACAGAGAGTTGTGGAATGTGAACGGGAGTCAGGAATGGTGGATAGCTGATGATTGTGGATGAAAAATGAGATTTAAAAGAGGTGGATAATAATATGATTATGACAAATGGGGTTGGTTGATATTTATACTAGGAGTGTCGGATAGCGATGGCGGGCAAGGGCGTCGATCAAGAGCGGTGGACGAGGAGTTTAGATACCAGGATGACTGGTTCCTGTTGGTCTCCGGAGAGACGAAGAGGACTAACGACTTGCGGTTGAGACAGGGAGTGTGGGTGGAGTGTCATATAAACTCCGAGTTGGGATTGGAGTGGAGAAAAGTAAGCGGCTAATTGGATAGGATGACTGAGAGGATGGATAAGACAGGAGGGCGAGGATGTTGGGATGACAAGGCGCACCAGTGCGGTGGGGAGAGGTAGGAAGGGTATGGAATGCTGGTAGTGGAGAAGTGATGGCAAGTTCCTGGGTTATGGTTTGGACATGTAATGGACATATTTCGCAACCTTGCGGACAGGATACAGGACTACTTTTGGAAACGGCTCGTCAGCAGGAGGCAAAGTCAAAAAAAAAAAAAAATCCTCTAAACTTCACCACATGGTATAGTCCTCTTTATGTCACAACTACCAGCACATCCTCATGGACTCTCTGCTTATAGTTATACCAGCACAAGGGCCTCAAAAACCAATAAACAAAGCAAAATGTCTTCCGATGCGAAATGGAGTGTGGGTACAAACACTCCGAAAATTCGGTTAGTGTGATCATGAACCTAACTAGTAGGTCATTGGTGTGATGATCCTTGGACGGCGGGCACTTTATCATCACACTTTAAATGTTTCGAACATCCCTGTGAGAGTAATGGAGGACACTTACATCAGAGGTGGGGATAGGATGATACTCTCGCCGGGAAGGGGGGGAGGGGGGACCTATTTAATATACCCTTATATACCGCGAAGACCGTTGGTGTCCCTGACCATCGTGAATTCACGGTGTGTTCACACATCGACTCTGTGAGCTCAAAGTGTCGAACCCTAGACTTTCTGTTTTCACAGTGTATTCACTGAGTCATCTACGTGAACACACTGTGAGACACTGTGATAATACTGTTTGTTGGTTGGTTTGTTGGTTTGTCGGTTTGTTACTTTTTTATTCATGTTTTTATTGATTTTCATGAATCATACAGACAATTCCCTGCTGGAAAGAACACAGTGTCCCACAGTGTGTCCACACTGTGTTCACATAGTCGACTATGTGAAAACGGTCGAATTAAGTGTGAAGATTATTTCACACTGTGTGTGTGGTTTTTCACAGGGTATTCACATATTAATGTTCTTTTTTTACACTGTGTTCACAATGTGTTTCACATTGTGTTTCACATTGTGGGACACTGTGTTCTTTCCAGCAAGGAACATAACAATCAAATATAAGATCACAACTTAGATTTTAAGAAAAGAGCGTAGGCCTTTAGAAATAAAAAGGTAATTAAATGAAATAGAGTAATCAACAGTATACAGTGGAAACTCAGCATGGAAGATCTGATTTTTTTTTTTTAAAGAAAACTATGTTAACTCTGTTAATACGCTCTAAGCGTTCCGCACAATATTCTTTCCAGCAGGGATACTGGTATAAAATAGTCCATTGTCGCATCCCTCTGCACCTTTTACTGGAGCGTCTTCCCATATGTCATCTTCTGCGTTGGCTTCAAAAAGATTTTCTTTTTCTTGAGAAGCGTCAACCAATATCATTATGCTATACGATAGTGTTGTAACGCAGGAGAAGAACCTTTTTGAAGTTTCATTTCAACGGTTCCTGACTCAACGCAGTGTATCAATGCTATGAGGACACCAGTTACATCGCTAGCACATCAATATTCCCTGCTGGAAAGAACACAGTGTCCCACAGTGTGAAGCACAATGTGAAACACACTGTGAACACATTGTGAACACAGTGTGAAATCTCTTCACACTGTTAAATTCGAGCGTTTTAACAGTGTGAACACATTGTGAATCATTAATTCACAGTGTGAAACAGAACAATATCCTGTGGAAAACCACGCGACAGTGTGAAATAATCTTTACACTGTTAAATTCGAGCGTTTTCACATAGTCGACTATGTGAACACAGTGTGAACACACTGTGGGACACTGTGTTCTTTCCAGCAGGGTTCTATCGGATATGTCCATGCATGGTTAACTCTGCCTGAAGCCAACAGTGGATAAATTTGATTCTCAACTCAAGCCTTTCTGCTTTGTGGTTTGACTCCTTATCGCCTCATCACGTGACCTCCAGAAACACTGTGACCCAAACCAATCACATTTGCTGTAACAAAGAAAACATGAATAAATTATAGTCACATAAAGAATAAAAAGAAAGTACTAGAGCTAAGGTTTTCTTCTCTCCCGCTGTGGTTAGTCGTTTTCATTCACGCAAAATGCTATAGATGATGTACTTATTATGGCAATGTTTAAGTAGTGCCATTTTCCAACCCTATGTGCTGCACGACATAGTATAGACGCTGGTTTTTTATCAGATTGAACCAGTGCAGACAGGAGAGTGATCTGCCAAGCAATTGAGGGAGGTTTTTGCGTTTGTTTGTTTGTTTGCTTGTTTTGTTTTGTTTTGTTTGTTTATCTGTTCATTTGTGTGAGAGGTCGCTGTTCTTGTTGTTGCTGTTTTGTTTTGTTTTGGACTTTTTGGGGGGTGTTGGTTAGTAATTATGTTTCTGTTATACAGGTAACAAAGGTAGGCTATCAGATTTGCTTAAGCTTTTTGTGTGTTTATAACTATAATATTGCACATATATTTCATATCACTAGGTGGTTAGGGGTGCCATTCAACTTTAGCAGACAAGCAATTAATGAATTCCTGCCTAAGAAACTTTACATGAACGGTCTTGTGGATGCGAATATTCCAAGTAAGAGCAATCAAAAACGGGCTGACTCGATTCAAGAGTCGAATGAGGTACCGATTGAAGAATCACGTTACTGTTATTTACAGGTTGTTGCTATTTTCTTTTTTGTTTTGGGCTGGTGTTTTTTTTTTATAATAATCTACGAGCCAATTTATTTTCGATCGGATTCGAACTGCGGCTGAATATTAACTGATGCCACTGTCTGTAGATCGTGTCCGACATTAAAGTTCATGTCTGGAATTACATCGTGTCTGAAAATGCTGGTCGATGAGAAGTCATTTCAGTTTGTATTTTTGAGTATTATGTTACACTACTCATGCACTAAACACATGCATTGACTGCGGTGTGTCCATACTTTTGGAAGTTTTCTATCTGTGCCTATATACCCTGTCAGCCGAGACTGTTACAATTCAATTCATCCTAATTAGGTTACAGGCCCTACTTTATTTCTATCCAACAAAAGCCAGTTATGTAGAATGACAGGTATACATTTGACAAATCATATTGCTTTCACGATTTGTAAGGAGTGGAAGTCATACGTACAATGATAAAGTAAACATATAATACAATGTAGTAATGAACTTACAATGAGAGAAGCAATGCATACTTCCAAAACGACGAAGAAATAAATCTAGAGATAAAAAAGAGTGATCTACTGAAAAGTGGAGCTTGTAAAACGCATAATTATATCCTAAGTTTATCTATGTACAGTTGGAGCATTTACCAAGTGATATAGCATATTGTAAACAGTTGAATGAAATTATACGAATATGTTTTCTATGAGTGCATTAGTTATTATTCTAATTCTTCACATATATTTCTTGAAATTCACGGTATGAAAAGATAACAATAGAAATAGAGTATTAACAATGATAATGATAATGACGATAATAGTAATATTTTTGATAGTGATAATAGCAATATCGACAATGATGATAATGATGTTTATGATGAGGAAGAAGTCAGAGAAGAATAGAGCATCAGGAGAAGGGAAATGAAGAAAACTTAATGTTAGTGTAGTACATGTCGCATTTAAGCATCCCTGATCTTTGCTTCTAAACCAGGTTAACGATATCAATCCAATCATATGCGTACCTTTATTGCGCCTGACGAGCAAAAAGCTTGCCTGAGGCTTGCCCGACTTTGCGACGGTTAATGTATACAAATTGAACTATAATTCCATGTATTGCTTGTCGGAAAAGTGGAACCATAGATAGCCTGTTACTTTGGGCACTCGGGGAGAAGCACGTAATAGATTTGAAAAATAGGCTGACCTATACTTTTGACAATATGTTGCACCATTATGGTTTTCTTCAACATGTATGTACTCAAACTCAAACCACCTTTGTGAATACGGGCCAATCTGTTTGGTTATTATGGTTGTTGTTGCTGTTGTTGTTGTTGTTGTTGTTGTTGTTGTTGTTGTCGTCGTTGTTGTTGTTGCTGCTGCTGCTGCTGCTGCTGCTGCTGCTGCTAATGATCTTTCTGCCCATGAGCAAGTCACAACAACCCAGTGCACAGCTTGTGTCACAATGCATTAATGAATACATTCCATTGCTTAGGATTCAGTTTGCATGCATTATGTTACAATGCCGAAGCAAAGCTTTAAGTAAGCTCTTTGCTTGTCTGGAGAATTCTCCGCATACGGTCGAGCGATGCATACAAATCGACTATCTTAGTTATTCCGCCCATAAAACGTTTTAAATCGGGCTCAGTGAAAAAACATCGTCTGTCTTGCACAGACGCGTACATTCTAAAATAGGACAAAGTAAAGGCTGGGCAAAGATGCACGAACAGAAAACATGTGAAGATCTAGTGCTTTGAATCAACACTGCTGGATAAACCGTCGCTGACTGGCTTCTGACATGACGGATGGCCATTACACCGCGGAGACGACACAGTGTATACAGACGTCCAGACAGCCAGCGAGAAATCAGAGAGGTTGGCAAACATGCTGATCATCCGAATCCAGAACGTTCCATGCAGAACGGAGCGGTTCTGATCTCAACAAAAGAGGGCGACATACGGGAATTTTCTATCGCACATTTTCTATTGCACATTTGCATATTGCATATTGCATATTGCATATTCATCTATACTACTTTGCACACAACCTATTGTTTTCCGTTAAACATTGTATTATAGTTATACTTTGTGTTATTACAATGTAATAATTTCATTTGATTTGTCTGAATAAAGGCTATAAAAAGCGTTAAAAAAATATTCGTTGATGGTGGCGGAGATGGTGGCTCGCTGAAGAAAGAAATCTCAACATTTAACATGGTATGTGTCTTACGTAATATTAAATATTTTACAAAATACACACCGTATTTGGTTTTATTTGTGTATTATTTCTAAATGAGGTAACACTTTAAACTTTAATTTTGGGGGTGGTGTGATGTTTGCTGTAATCCTAATAAGGATTCTGGAGACTTCAAATAAAAACAATGTAATGTCCGGGGGGGGGGGGGAACCCCTTTTTTTTTTTTTGGCTTTTTGCAGGAATGAATCCATCAGATGCTAAGTTTTGAATTGACAATACTTTTCCCTACTTCATTACAATGAAAATAAAGAAGACTTAAAAGTTAGGAAATTATAAAGGTCAGGTTCACGCTCACATATTCTTCCTTTTACAATCTCCGAATGCATGCGGGTAAGAATATGACGCAATATAGAAATACACTAACAATGTTTTGATTTATAAATGGTTTTATTGTTGATTTGAGCAGAATCTACCACTAATATTGAGTAGCAGACTCTGAGGAAAGGATTTCGAGCCGTTGTGAGTAATGTAGAGCAATTCACACCGTAATCATCTATCAGTCCCCGCCCTTCTTTAATCCTTCCAGTTGGTGCCTTGATTTCTATACAAAACAAAACCTAGAAATTATTGGCAAAATGACAAATAATTACAAACATAACGCAATCATTGGATTTTGAATATTTTCATTCTCTTCTCTATTATAATGATAAACAATGTTTTTATGTTATCAGGTTATACAGATGATATTTGATATGGTAGGGGAATGCGCGTTATATTAAATTCATAATGTGTGAAGACTGATGTTGGTGATCTGTCAGTTTAAAGAGAATATAAATTAAGTGAAAAAAAGAATCATTAATCGGAATTAACAGATAACGGTAGAAATAGTCTGTTTTATGGCATTGGGCCAAAGGGTTTCACTAAGAATAGTATTAAAACTGTTATTCACGTATGCTTGAAGCGATATAGCATTCTTTCTTTTCTTTGTGAGTGTATGAAAAAAAAAATATGTTAGCCTGAACGTTATAATGCTAACTTATCAAACGTCTCATCTTCCCTATCACATTCACGCACACACGTGCACACAGACACACACGCACACACACCACACCCACACAAAAAGGCTACACACTAAAAAGCACACAGTACATAATATAATACACAGCATACACAAACGCCAATGGCTATTGACAGCAGAGCTAATAATTCATTTCACTGCCAATATTCCCATCAATTCACCCATATCAACAGCCTCCACGGCTGCTGGAAGTAGCTCTTGAATGTCTCTTTGTAGTTAGCAATTGACACTTGCCAAGAAACAGGTAAACACCACAACGCACAGACACTAAAATTGTGGCAGGTATATTATGTCAACACACCGCCTTGTAAATTCGAAGAACTCTCGCTTCAAACACACAGGTAACATTGCATTGTATTACATTTATGCTCCAACCTATCGCCTACGGTGTAACCAGCCGACAACATGATATGCACTACTTGGTTTGAACACACTTATCTCGTCACATACGAATGCACGCAAAGAGTCGGTGAATGATTAAATCATATCTTGCGAGGAATATTTGACTCTCGCAATTGCGTCAGCCAAAATAATAGGTCGGAGCATCATAACATCTCCGCGCAATTACAACGAGAAACAGGCAGAACGAGATCGCGGGGGAGAGAGAGAAAAGGTGGGGGGGGGGGTGAGGAACAGTGACGGAATGTACATGATGGCGTTCCCGTTTCCTTCCGACGGCTGGTTGAGTCAACTCTATTTCAGGTTAAACAAATATTACTCGTATCGGTATTATCACAGCGCTACAACCATCAACATAAATCGGGTATAGAGACTACCTGGCGTGCATGCATGCCATTAGACATAGACTGAACTGTCTGTGCTTGTTAAACTATAAGAAGTGTCCGTCTGTATGGCCCCTAGTGGAGTTCGAGAATTTTAAAACTATGATGTCAGTCACAATGGCATATTCAAATTAGATGTGGTGTTGATGCAATCTCCTCGCAAGAATCCCCTGGATTTACAATACCTGCGAACAAATATTCACTTAAGTCCCATTAAATTTGTTAGGATTCAGTTGCAGTTTGCCCATGCATTTCTTTATCTCAAGTATGTTTTGTTTCATTGTAAAAAATGGCGTGGATTTAAATCCCATTTGAATACGCAAAAGTCACATTGTCTTTACTTTGTTTATACACAAATATCATATTGTATACCCTCGTCGGAAATGAAATAGAATGAAATGAAAATAATGAATCGAATCAAATACACTGTGTAAGTGCAAACTCATGATGAACAGTGGTGGTAAGACGAAGATGTTTTAAGTTAAAATTGCAAAAATATTATTTGTTTGTTTGTTTGTTTGTTTGTTTGTTTGTTTGTTTGTTTGTTTGTTTTAATAATAATAATGTTAATGTACAAATCAATTGGGAGATTGTGAGGCGATATTTACATCTATTTTCCCCACTGGGATATACAAATCTGTATCAATATTCATCGAAACACATATTATATGTGACCCGTTACGTCAAAAGCAGCCACAAGTCGGATTCTTCGAATTCTCAGTTAACAAAATATTCAGTAGGTCTAACAGTCCACTCTCTCTATAAGCTTTGATTTGATGTATAATTCATTGCAAGGCACGCTTTACATCCAGAGATCTTTCAGATCGAATATGGCTAGCATGGAAATTATGGACATCGGTTTTTTTTTATCATAACATTTCAAACAAGGCACTTTGAAAAACAAGCAATAAACTGTCGTGACTCAGAATATCACAACATGTATGTATCAAGAAAACCGGTGTCTAAACAGACAACCTTTTTTTCCCGAAACACTTGCAGCTTATGATTATTTCTTGCATTAAATATTTCGTTGTTATAATATTCCCTACTGCTGTCTCTACATAAATAATAACGAGGTATTATTCTTCTTATTTTACAATCATAAAATTGTCCTTACAAGCATAGTAATATAATTCAATACCGAATTGCTGATACCAATAAAACCAAATGATTTTTCCGTTGTAAATGTTACCTCTAAACCCGCATCAGTATAAATCCATTTATTTTAGTCCATAATTTCTTAACATATTGGCACTCACTCAAAATATGTCTTCAAGTTTCAGCGGACACATTACAAAACGAACATTCTTTTCTTTCAATCAACCCAATTCTATTCATCATCTTATTTGTCTATAAAATTTTATTCCACGTTTTGAACTGAAGCCGCCACAAATCAATATCTAGTGCACTTTATACGGGGTCAACGAAAATGATTGTCATTTCTTTCCCTCAAGTTGTACGAATTACTGCCACTTCAAAGATCCTTTACATTGATATACTTTATTCTTCAGCAAAGCATCATATTATATAATATATGTGAAAATCCTTTATGCTGTTTTATAACCACATTTAAAGCATCGGGTATAATTGGTTGACAGAACTTTTTCATCTTACTTATACCTCTATCACGCCCTGCTTTTTTGACAGCTTGCCGTATTCCAAAATAACCTAAAAATAGCCCCACCGTATATAGTTAAACTTGTGACCAAACGCCCTACTACTTATACCACTCGATATACTCTTTCTTGCCAATTACATATACCCAAACCTAGAACCGAATATAAGAAATGCTCCTTCACTTATGCTGCAAGCAAATCATTTAATGAGTTACCCATTTTTATTCAAACAGCCTCCTCATTGCAAACATTTAAGAATCGTGTACGTCAACACCAATCGCTCATTTGATACGAACCCTTTGCACTAGCTACGAATTATGATGATATCTATTTTCTCCACTCGTTTTATGTTCTTTCTTATGTGTTTTATTTTCTCACGAACCGATTGTTCTTTAGCTGTATCATATCTATGTTTGTTTTGTTCTTGTCTTTTATTGTGTGCACATGTAATGTAATGTATTATCAACGCAGGGCTCCCTTGTAAAGCAGGCCTTTGTGGCACTGAATGGGACTACCCTGCTTTTAAAGAAGACTTTATAAATAAATAAAATAAAATAAAAATGTAACATCCACGTCGTATTTCCTCTTGAAAACAGTAAGTGATATGATACATTAATTATCCAATCCTTTTTCATCAAACAAAACATGAACGAAACATTTTTTTTTATACTACACTCTTTTCAATTCAATTTAGTTTCATTCATTTATTTCCATCCAACTATGAATGAAACAAAATACAAAGCATGCATTACGTAATCATGATTAGTTTTTGATCAATTTGAAAAAAAAATACATAACGCAATGTTGATCGTACAATGTTGATCGTATGATAAAGTATAATATGATTATGTACAATCAAGTAGAATAATTAAGAACAACGATACATACTTTGAAAGGTTAACAGCCAAGTAAGTATGTAAAAGAGTGGTCCACTCAAAAGTAAGGCTTGTGTAATACGTGGATCACTCAAAACGTAATATATAAATATACATCATCATTATAAACATTAATTACTCTAAAGTACATAAAATGCAAATTCAGATTTAAAAAAAAAAAGAAGAAATGAATGCAGCAGTCATTTGGCATATTGGCTGTTGAAACATTCCAGGACAATTTCATTGCTGTTGTTGATGATGTTATGGTTGCTGTTGTTGATGGTGGTGGTGGTGGTGGTATTTTGTCGCCGTTTTCGTTCATATTAGGCTTTTTGTTATAAAACAAAGGCGAAGTAGCACTACGTAATATTTGTGGCAAGTTAGATTGGACTATGAAAAGGCACGTAATTTGTCTTCCGAGAGATGTAAGACATGCGAAAATAGCAGCCAAGGGGTCACTCGCACGTTCACTGACAGATGGCAAAAGTTCAACTTCTGGTACTTCACCTATCACACACTTTATTTAAAGATTTTTACAGCATCATATATGATACCATTCAAGGCATTGTTCAAAGATGAGTGGTTAATCATTATGTTTTCTTTTCTCTCTTTTTTCCCCCTTTGACATGTCTCCTTATATTTCTCGTTGGAGTGTATACACCCGGATACAGATCAATGTAATAGTCAGGAAATCTTAGACAGAGAAAAGGTGATTCAAAACCCGGATCTTGGAAAGACACTCTCAACTTGAGTAAAACAGCAACTCTTCAACAGCATCCAGGGACCTACTTCTGGTTTCATATATCTGTATGATTTTAACGGGGCAGCGTCGATTCGAATGACCAGAGCTTACGTCGAGTGGACTTTGGACTGCCAAGGAGGTATCGGGACAACGAACATGACGAACCATGCCATTCTGTATCATCAGGCTATCATTGTTAGCATTTTCATTAAAGGCCACCGTGCACAATGCAGGTATATCACTCCAGAATATCGAGAAAAAAATACTCGTCAGTAGCCAACAGTCGGGTATTCAGACTTTTCAGACACTTTTACACCAATACATAACAACAACCAAGTACTGCTTTGTAGACAGATAAACGTTCCGCATGCTACATGTCTCATTTCAGTGCAATCTAGGCCCCTAAGTGATATTGTTTCATGGAAGTAGGTGCAAGTGGTTCTGTTAATTAATCACAACTAATGTCCACTTAATCATTCTCCATGAAGCGATAAGGGACATACGTCATCATTTCGGGGAAAAAATACATTTCACTTGTCAATATGTCGAGAACTACGATAATCATAGCTTTTGATTTCCCGACGATATATCGTCCCGCGTGGCACTTTTATGCTATCTATGGGAATATGACATCGAGAGTATAAACCTAAGGAGAGAGAATTAGGGAGAGAGAGCGAGAGAGAGAGAGAGAGAGAGAAGGGGGACTTAGAGAGCATTCCCCGAGAGGCGAAGCGAGAGTTCACGGAGCAATTTGAGCGCAAGAAGGTCGATGAAGACTGGCATACATCTATGATTAGACAGAGTCATATAACCGTATGGCAGCCAGGAATAAAGGTCAAATCATGATATCAGCAGTCAATATAACGGCGATCTCTTTATCAAAGAACAGAAATCATTATGCCACGTAATGATTTCCATAATTCTACCAATTCGTCAATGATACCACTGCCAATTGTGCTACACAACTCGTATTTTGATTATGACTGCATAGCCATCTATTATCACATGTACTACGTAAGTACTTCATAAGAAGCAAACAGATATCTATAATGACAGCAGTCTGAGTGTTGAAAGGCAATGATTAGGGAATTAACTGGATTATTAACAGGACGGGCACAGCAAGATGGCGTGTCCGTGCAATAACATATTTATATCAATTTATCTGTCAAACGCATTATTTATTTGATAGGGAGATAATTATAAACATGAATGTAGACATACATTGTGTTATGTGGTTTATACTGTTTATGCATTATATATGTATGTAAACATATAGTTTTGTATTCTGAGATGAGTAAATATCTTATAGATAAAAGAAATACACGTATACAGATAAAGATTCACTGTTTCTATGTCAATGCATGATGGCCCTGTAATAGTTACAGAAGGTGGGTGGGTCCAACCTTTTATTAGGATCGCTTTGTTTTGGATATCTCAGCCATTTCAAAACGAATTTTCATCAAATAAACGTTGAATTCCTCTTAGAATCATATGTTCTTTGATATTTTATGCGAGGTTTCTCATTATCTTTAAAAAAAAATAATCATCAAAAGGGGTTGGGATCCAGCAGCCCCATCTCAACCGCAACTGAACCATCCCTTTAATGACATGTTCAAAGTGCAATGTATAATTTAAAAAATCCTCCTATGAAACAGCTGAAAAAACAAGTTGCTACATACAAATCATAAATAGTTAACTTGATCAAATTAACGATTAAATTAAGGAGACTATTTACTCCGAAGAGTTAGGTAAAAAATGAATAAACAATTGGATTCGAAAGAGAAACATTACCCCTTAAAGAATACAGATGAATAGATACATCCATGAATGAATAGGTTGATAGATAGATAGATATATAAATAAATAAATGAATAAATAAATACATGAATATATAAATGAATTAATAAAGTAGATCAATGAATATACTCCTGCAAGTTCTTATCCATGAAAGTCAACTCCCTGAAAAGGTCCCGAGTCCCGGTGGCTGCTCACTGGCAACAGAGTGGCAGGGGTGCTAAGAATGTGCCGGATGATCCGTTGCCAACTCTACAGGTACGCAACACAACATCGAGGAGGACGACAATGATGGAGGAAGCAGTTAAGACGACATAGTGGATCAACTCAAGCAGCCTGTCGCCATTGAGTTGCAAGCAGAGGACATCAGCAAGGAAGATACACATGGAGCGAGTAAACAATGTAATTAGGACTACATCGACAAATATCCAACAGAAGACCTTTCACCAACCTGGGACAGATACGAAGAAGCAGAGAGTCAATACTGGGCTAAACACAGGGACATGGAATGTGAGAACCCTCAGAACAGAAGGAAATTGGGATATACTCCTCAATGAAGCCAGAAGATTTAATCTGGATATCTTAGGATTATGTGAGACACACCTGGCTACCAATGAAACATTGATGAGCAAAGAAGAATATACAATCATACTGTCGAGTAGAAAGGATGGTCTGAACAGAGAAGGAGTAGGCATCCTGGTTTCTCACCCGAATTATGCAGTGTTTGCAGAGCTACGAAACGGTCTCCTCAAGATTGGTGACTGCTAAAGTTCAAGATGAAAGAAGGCATCCTGAATATCATTCAAGTGTATGCTCCAACATCAACATCAACCAGCAATAAGGCCAAATACCGCAAGCTAAACAAAAATGTAAAATACAGGGTGAAAAGCTGGGGGAAAAAAAGCTGGGAAAATTACTTGACAGAGACGTGGAAGACATGGAGGCTGCCTATGCCAAAAATAACAGCCATGAACTCTTCAAGAGGCTGAAGAAGCTTGCTGGTGACAGAGATAAAACACTTCCGGCAGTTAAGAACAAAGATGGCATACTTAGGACAACCCCAGAAGAGGTGATAAAGTGTTGGGAGGAACACTTCTGCACTCATCTAAACACGCAGTTTCCGAGGGATGATAATGTGCTCCAATCCATTCCAAACCCCCCAAACAAGGAGGACCGTTGTAAACCATTCACATTAGCAGAAGTGGAAGGTGCAATTAAATCCCTCAAGATTAATAAAGCATGTGGATGGTATAAAATAGCGGCTGAAACCTTGTAAGCAGGAGGAGCTCCAATGAGGCAGCTGCTACTAAAAATCATCAATGTTGCAAAGGCAGAAGGAAAAACACCTAAAGACTGGAGCGAAGGTCCCATTACTCCAGTTTTCAAGAAGAGAGACAGACTCAAACCAAGCAATAACAGAGTCATCACCCTGCTTTCCATACCAGGGAAAGTATTCTGCAGAATGATCCTCAGCAGAATTCAGGACACCATTGATAGCTACTTGACTGAAGAACAATGTGGCTTTCAGGAGTTACGTGGCACAACTGATGCAGTATTTGCTGTGCTGCAAATTAGTGAAAAGGCCAAAGAAAGGAATGTTGCACTTCACTGGAATTTCGTAGATTTTAAGGCTGCATTTGACACAATCTGGAGAGAAGCCCTGTGGAAATGTCTGCGCTCCATTGGTGTAGACAAGGTATTTTTAGACCTAATTGAAAGCATGTATAAACAAACAGAATGCTCCATTACTGTCAACGGGAAGATCACAGAATGGTTTCAAGTTGTGAAAGGAGTTAGGCAAGGGTTTCTCCTTTCCCTCAGCCTCTTTAACTTGTTTCTTGAATTTGTTATGAAAGACCTCCCAAATCTAGACAGTGGAATCCGGATGGGCGACATGTGCATTAACAATATCCGTTATGCAGATGACACCAACACTGATGGACCTTGTCTTTGAGAAACTACAAGTATCATCAAACAAACTGGAAAAGGCCTGCAGCAGATGGGGTATGAAAATCAACCCCAGCAAATGCAAAGTCATGTCACAAGACAAACGTCACATATCCTTGAATGGAGTAATCATCGACAAAGTTGATGATTTTGTCTCCTTGGGTAGCAACATTCCTACAGTGGCAAATGATGTGAAACGTCGTACCACAGTAGCGGCCTGGGCATTTGGCAAGCTGAAAAGTACCATATGGACGAACCAGATTATGCCCAGATCACTCAAAGTGAAAATCTACAAAGCACTCATCCTCCCTATAATTGCCATCTACGGTGCTGAGTCGTGCACACTACGCCAAGCTGACCAACGTCAATTAGACACCTTCGAAATGAGATGCCTACGAGTAATCCTGGGTGTGAGGTTCATTGACAAGATCAGGAATGAGGAAATTAGGCAGAGGCTTCGTCCTACCAACGCCATCTGTGATGAAGTTACCAAAAGGAGATTGAAATGGTTTGGGCATGCAATTCGTATGCCCTCACATAGGATCCCATTCCAAGCCTTGAAGAATGACTCTCTCCAAAAAAAAAAAAAAATTAAAAAAAAAATAAATAAAAAAAAGACCACCAGGACGCCCTCCAGCCAGCTGGAAAGACCAAATTGAAAGAGACTTGGGAATTCCCCTGAAAGAGGCTGAACATCAAGCCCAGGGAAGACCAAACTGGAGAAAGATCACTCGTAGGAGAGCAAAGGGACACACTGTACTATGGGATTAAAGCAAGTCTAAACATCGCATAATCAGACAACGGGTACTGTAGCGTAATCAATTAGCTCTTGGAACCTGTTATTTATTTGCAAAGAAGGCTATGTAGGGTTCAGAATCTCGTTAGGGAAAAGAAAACACGAAAGAGTCAGAGAGTCAGAAGCAAGGTAACACGCCTTTAGACAGTCGTCTCTGTCATGTGACTCTCCGATCCTCTGCTTCACAATCCTTGACCTTTGTTTTTTTTTTCTTTTTCACAAAACAGAAAATCCAAACACAAGCAACACGAGGGGAAAATGCCGTGGTGATGAGGTTTAGAATTTGCACCTCTTTCCAACGATAAGAACAATTACAACAACAAAAGGCATTGTTAAGGGGGCAAATATTTCCGTTCAAAAACTAGAACTCTGAGTACAAGGGATATATAATCTATACCTCGCTGAACCTCATGATACGTTGGAAGTGGTCAAAATCTCTTTCTTCCCTGACGTCAAAAGCCCGAAAACGAAGAAGGAAGCGGTTGTTGCCTCAACAACGAATGAACACATTACACGTTTTTTGTGAAAGCCGCGTTTAAATAACTAAAACGCACATGGGCTTAATATCCAGTACTCCCCAAAATAGCACTGAGAGGCAATTGCTTGGCTTATTTTGGGATGTGATGTGTATGTTTTTTTATACCTATTTCCTATCTGAATTCGAAGTGTCAAAAGCATGAAATGTCATGTAGGCGGTGTATTCTAGGTTTCTATACGGCCCATATCATTTTCTTCTGTCTCAATAAACCCCACAAGGTTTGTGGACGTTTATAATTATTACGAACACCCCGCGGTAACATGGATAGGTAGAGTTCTGAGGAATGCATTAGATGAAAATTTCTCTGTTCATATATTCCACTGATTTCCGTCTAGGTCATGTCATCCTCTTCTATTGTTTATGAGGTCTGAGTACATTAAAAAAAAGAAAACAAAGAGGTGTTACATGAATCCATTGTAGATCAAATTGCATGTCATTCCTTCAGGAATGTTCAAAAGATTCAAAGTCATTGGTAAGGTATTGTATTATCAATCTTGTTGTGATAGAGAATATGAATGACATTTTGTATATTAAAAAAAAAAATGATGGATCATTTCTACCACTACATTTCGTCATGATTTCTGTCATAGTTTACCATTTAAAAGTAATGCTTCACGATGGACGCATGAACATGAGAACGCTCAACGAGCACAACCGTCATAGCGCCCCAGGAGCAGAATCTGACAATAGACGGCGCTATTTCATAAGTTTGTCCTGAGATATAAATACACGACGCCCAGCCTCGCGGAAAAAAGAACACACACCGTGTAGCACACTTTCAATTTGATTGCTGTTCGCATTTGATCACATCTTATCTGATCGTTCCCAATAACAAGCCGGGTGTGTGACAAAACGAAGATTTCCACTTTTTTGTGTGTGTATCAGAACATAATGATTCAGACTCACGTGGTGAACGTGTTTAGAAATTCACCCCATTTGGTCTAGGACATTGGCATTTCAGAAAGTTTACTGAATGAATACTTGTATGGAGCTGCAGAAGAACAAAAAACAACAAACAAACTTGCACACAGGGGTAAAAGGGATTAAAGAGTAGACGCACAAAAAGGGAAATTTCGTATCGGAACCAACTAGAAATGTAAAACGAATTTGTGGGTTTTTTTAATCAATGCGCAAATAAGAGGAATATTATTGATCTCATACTACGTGGGTTATACTGTGAGTTGACACTACATTAAGAAGACAAGAAGACAAAAAAAATATGACGAATAGTTTACTAAAGCAAAAAAGGTTAATACAATTTGAAGGATTCAGAACTTAAGGCTTATAACTTAACTAATATGACACTAAATTGCGCATGAAATGTGAGTTTCATTTTGCCCCTTTTTGTTTTCTTCTTTCTTCTAAGTGCCTTAGACACGTACTAACATTTCAAAAAGAAAAGTCGTCATCAGTATGTCGGTGAATTAAGCATTTTGTCATATGCATGGAATGAGGAAAATATGAAAATGATGATTATCACAAGTGGCAAGAAACGGAGTGACAAGAAATTAATAATAAATAAAAACAAAATCAGGAAGCTAAGACAGGTTAAAACTTTTGTACAGTCATAACGAGAGGTAAGCACGTCCGGAAGTAAAACAGCTCTCACACACACACACACATGCACACACATACACACACACACACACACACACACACACACACGCATATGCCTAGACAGACAGATAGAATTTACTGATAGATAGATAGATAGATATAGAGAGTTGTTCAAATTAATATTTGCCACATGTCAATGCAATCTTATGAAGTACAGAAAGACCTTCCAAACAACAGTACTGCGTAAAAGAAAAAAATAAGAAATCAATGACAGAGTATAGAAGCTCATTTGTATTGGAAATTCAACTGAAATTGGTGTTAAACTTTTGATCTCAGTACAAGATATTATCTACCTCCGGGATTTAGGACCAGATTTCTTTCATTTTCATTTCATTTCATTTATATCATTTCCAACAACATTTTCATACACAAAATAACACAACATCAATACAATGTCGTAACAAAGAAAAATACGTGAAGTTAACAATACTACGCATGAAAAAAAGCAAGAGAATATTGAATCAAAACTAAAGTTGCAGGAAATGGAGGAGACATGCTAAAAAAGCTAAGCTTGTATTTTGCAGTCTCCTCGTGGACAAAAAGACTAAATAACATCAAAAGGCAATTAGCTGGACATCAACGGTGCACAACACATACAGTCCTATACAAATAAACAAACAAACAAACAAACAAACAAACAGACGGACAAACAAACACAAGCAACCTGTCTTGTAAAGAGAAAGATAGAGAGAGAAAAAACAGAACACAGACGCCCCAGTTCCACCTCCTCTGAAGTATCACAACACATCCACATCGGATCGCCAGGCCATTACGTGGACTGTATGGAGAAGGTGGAGGTTCTAGACCGGGAACCTCGATACCAATCTACATCAGGGCCTACCAACCTTCTCTCAACAAAGACGGGAGGCGCTACAAGCTTTCGAAAGTCTATGACCCGCTTATTGACCGTCACGTTATCAAGGCAAAGACGGGTCATTCCGCTGATGAAGGCTGGAGCATGGAGGTACAAACAGTTGTACCTCCATGGCTGGAGATTTGACAGCTGAACTTTGGAGGTAAGTATCTTGTATTGGAACAAAAGTTTAACACCAACATCGGGTTGTGAAGAAATATCATGATTGTGTATAAAGGTATATGTGACCGTGCATCACAAAACCAACAAAAAGTCGCACCCCTTGATTTTACGTGAGGACTCAAAAAGGTGAAACGGGTTAACCAAGTCAATCTTAAGTTTTTCATATTTTCTGAAAGAGCTATTCTTCCTCTACATTATACCTGAGTTTGGGATCATGAAATGAATGGGAAAGTGCGTATGATAAATTATGTAGATACAGAAAGAGAGAGAGAGAGATACGGACACATACACACATAGAAATACCTTACACAAATTGACTGCATGATTGATTGTGAGACAATGATTACGGTAATTTGTTTTCGCCTATCTGCGTGCGATCCCATGTCCATCCATAATGATACTATAGTATATATATATATATATATATATATATATATATATATATATATATATATATACATATATTAGGCATAGGCACATACTTACATACCTGACACAAATTGGCCGTGCTGGGACCCAGAAAGTCACACGCTACAGACTCCGTGCCAGCGATCGTTCCACGGCACATGGACAGACAACCGACCGGGTGTACCCCCCGGCCTGCCAACTTGGCTGCTGTGATCCGAGGAGACACGCAGCTCCTTCCTAATTAGCTGAGAGGAAAAATCGCAAATATTACAACTAATTACGCAGATGACCTCACTTGGGAAGAAGATGCCAAAGCCTTTATCCATCCATCTATCTATCTATCTATCTATCTATCTATCTATCTATCTATCTATTTCTCTCTCACGCGCACAGACACCAAACATAGACTCACAAACACACACACACACACACACACACACACAGACACAGACACAGACACAATTCTCGTTCTTTAAAAAAAAAAGGTTGGTCTTTGTCTAATCTATCTGTCTTCCTTCCCCAGCAGACAGGGAGAAAAGGATGATGTCGTTCAGGATTACAAACTATGACAATGCATCCTTACAGGATTAAATTAAAAATTTGTACACCCCAAACCCAACCCCAACCCCAACCCCCGCCCCCTGCACCCTTTTCCCGTCCCATAGCATCCCCCAGTATAACAGGCTGAAAATGACTGAATTAGAAAAAATGTATATTTTACTGTATATCAAACAGTCGGGAACAAAGAGATGACTGGGTTATAAAATTAAAACGCAAAGTGGATATGCTTTTATCTTCATTGATATGACTGATCTGTCAAAGTGTGTGCTTCCGGCATCTTAATTTTAGCGGGGAAAAAAAAGGGTTATAAATATCCTAGAAGTTAATGTGACAAACTAATGACAGGATTTTTCTATTACACAATTTGACAAAAGACAGCGTTTAAAAGTTATAAAAGAGAGCAAGACTGAGCCACACAGCTGAATATGATGTTGACATAGTTCGTATTAGCCAGTGCACAGCACCTTCATTGTAAGCACTGTTGTATTTTTTTTTACCATTTCTTTTGATAACTACACTGTTTAAAGATGCTTCCAGCTTAACAAGAATTTAAGGTACAGCGTACTTGGTCCTGACATGCTACGATTATAATAGAGTATCCAATAAGGTGTAAAATACAAAAGGGTCTCAGATTATAAATACATGTATGTGTAAATTAATGCCAAATGTGTCAAACGTAACGCAAATATCTGTGATGGATCGGGTTCATCACAGTAGGCGTTTTTGTTTTTGTTTTGTTGTTGTCGTAGTTGCTGCTGCTGCTGCTGCTGCTGCTGCTGCTGTTGTTGTTGTTGTTGTTGTTGTTGTTGTTGTTGTTGTTGTTGTTGTTGTTGTTTTAATTAACCGGTTTAGAACTTTTGGGTTTGGGGTCGGTTTGTTTTTTGTTTTTTGGTGTGTGTGTGTGTTTGTCTGTTTGTTTTCTCTCTCTCTTTTTTTTTTTGGTGTTTATTTACGCATTTGAACGTCATAATACTTTTAAAAAGATATAACAATTTAGCCATCGCAATGTTATATTTTATCTCTAACCCAACGCTGCCAGGTACCAACTCTAATTACACCTGGGTCGAATGGTGTAACACAGGACTGATGGTCGGTCGCATCGGACAGCCAATGAGCTCCCCTCCCTGGACAGCCCGAAGCCTTTAGCCGCAGTATGACACAGGTGGAATTACAAGCTGTAGAAAATGCGCAGATAATGTATCCGTGGGTCGAAGATGATAAGCGGAAATAATTGCTCAAGTTTTGTAAGTACCATCCTGGAATACTGAACATTTGGCAGATTCTTGTGAAGTGTACACTTTCGTAAAATAATATGTGTTGTAAAGCCTGACAAGTTGTCAGCGCTGACTATTTCAGTAAAATCCTTGGATTTGATTGGTTGAATCGTTCTTGTCACTGACTGTTACTATGGTAATTGTCAGCGCTGAAAACTTTGTCAGCGCTGACAACTTTCGTGAAACGGTGCCCTGATTAGTTTCTGTCATATAGGAAATGGTAATTTAGACTAAAATGTCGAAAAGTTCCTGAGATTCCTTAACTTACAGAATCTTTTGTTTACTCTGAATTTTTCGTATCAGGTTAAGATTAAAGAAAGTTAAAAATGTTTAGCACAACTCTGAAATCTAAAAGTTGTGAGGAAACGCCCTCACTTTAAACAGTGTGCTGTTGGAAGATCCGTTTATGATATTCACAAGAGAACTTGTTTCTTTCTTCAAGTCTAGATAACCGCGCCGTGTGGCATTTTGACATCTAGCCCATACCATCACTTCATCCATTCCTCCGTCCGTCCACCCCTCTTTCAATTAGACAACCCAAGCAGAGATTTACCAAAGAGATTTCCACAAATTGCAAAAAACGTTCGTCCCACCCTATCAGGATTTCAGCTTTTACCTTCCTGTCTAGTTATAACATTCCTCATCGCCAACATGAAACATCGTGGTGGTTTCATCTGACACATGACCTGAAATTTCAAGGAATCCAAACATTCTAAATCGTCCCGTTTCCAATCTCCAAGGTCAGTGGGCGTGGCGTTACCAACATGGCTGTCATTTCGCTCAAACCTTTGACCTCTACCGATCGTCCATTGACAGCACACAGTTATCATCCTCCACTGCACTTGTATTATCATAGATTTCAAGGGACGAGGGACTGTCTCGCAATCGATATGAGAGCGCGCGCTGGCAAGGTTCCGATCCACTCACAATATTCTGCGTCCCTATGAGAGGCGTGTGTGTGCGTGTTTGTGTGTGGCTATATGAGTGGTGTGTGTGCTTGTCAAGGTAGTGTATTTCTGTACGTGCTCTCCATCAGCCTTGAAACGAAGTGCCTGTATGCAAATCAGCTTTTTTAGGAGCACATTAAACACCACCCCTTTGTGTGTTTAAAAAAACAGCAACAAACCTTCATTTGCTTCTATTTACAGTAGATTTACCTTCTCTTTAAGTTTCTCTTTATTATTTTTCTGCTGCTACTCATTCCAAGTAAACAAAGAATCCAATAGTGTGTTAGTTGTATCATTATTATTATTATTATTAGTAGTAGTAGTAGTAGTAGTAGTAGCAATAGTATCATTATTATTATCATCATCACCATCATCATCATTATTGTTTTAATTATGAATGATAAACATTTCCAGGCTCTGATTTCTTTTTTCGATTTTTCAATTCACATTGCAGCAAAATCACAAATATACCAAGTTTGTGTTTGATGGCAGTATTTAACCCTCCCCCCCCCCCCGCAACAAACAAGCAAAAAAAAAAAGTGTTTTCAAAAGCTCGACAAATTATTGGTCTTCTGCGACCGAGATTATTGGCAACGCTGATTCTAGCAAATCTGGAAATTTGTACATTACTCGAGAGTTCGCCATAGGTCGATGTATAATGCCGGGAATCAGCGAAAAACTCCCATGTCTCCGGAGAAAGAGCTAGATATCGTTGTCCATTAATGTCTTTCCTCTTTTTTTTTTCTTTGTGCGTAGAGCATGCTTTTGGTGACGTCATGCGTCACCATGTTCCTGTATTGCATCTTCATCTATCTTTGTCTGCGTATTTCGCTCTTGTCTACTAGGCTAGCTATGTACTTATCTATCATCCTATGAAATTATCGTTCTACCTGCTTACTATCCCGGCGTCGACAAAGTAGAACTAGAAGGCGCAGTGCAGACATATACTACAGTGTATCACAATGTCCAAAGCAAAGCATTGCTATATTCATTAGAGTAAAACTGTCATACAGTGATGTGTAGAAAGACAGACTAAGGAAATTATCATGCATTGATGACTTATGGTAAGCAAGGTAGGGCTACAATTTGACGTATGCACATTTCTTGCTCTGTTGTGTATGTGTTTGCGTTTGTTCGTTATTTTGCTGGAGAACCATGTTGCATGTATACATTTTTATTTCTTACAACACCGTTTGCTTGTTCGCAGATGCGAGAACCTCTCACAAGCGCATGCACATTCAAAAACACACACTTATACCCTGCTTATACACCTCAAGATACACACAGACGCCTCGATGTACACCCACGAGAGTGGACATGCAGACAATTTTCTAACCGCGGAACATCTCTCTATCTTCATCACAACATCCCTCCCTCTCTCTCTCTCTCTCTGTTATCTCACACCCCCCCCCCCCATCCCTCCCTCCCTCTCTCCCTCTGTCTCAACACTCTCTCGCACACACTCGCGCACTCTCACACACATGCACATAACACACACACACACACACACACACACACACACGCTCACACACACACACACACACACACACACACACACACACACACACACACATACACATCGAGACCTATTCAGTTCCAAAATCATTATGTTGGCCTGCTCGCTATACGTAGACATAGACGCCATTTGCATATCTCCCTTCGGTGTAATTTTATCACGAACCGAGAACAATCCAAATCACAATTTAATACGGCAGTTTTCCATCATAGCCCCCGCCTTTAGAAGCCGGGCTGTAGTCGACATACCGTCCAGAGAGGCTTCGATGGGAAAAGGCGCTCCGCATAATTTATGCAAAGAAGCCTCCACGAAAACCCTTTACCCCCGCGTACACATAGCCCGTCCAATTATAAGAAGTGCCGCCTTCTTTTTAGCCCAGGCGCGATAATGTAAATCATTATTTATGCATGTTGCATTAGCGAAGGCACTCCGTTCTGACGGCGTATTTACGTAGTTCTTTCCCAGCTCTCGGGCCTTGTAAAATTATGCTCAGCGGCGAACACTATACAGCTTGCCATCATAGCTGCTTGCTGCTTGCAGTACAGTTCACGGAGGCGCAACGTTTGCTAGGGTGCTGTGCGCTGAATAATTTGTCGGGAAGCTTAGGCGTGGGTGATGGTAATGCGATAGCGCGTCAGATAAACTCGGCGGCTAAAAGGGACAGTCGTAGCTCCGTCGCTTCGGCGAGAGATGAGCTATTCTGCGCCTGATGAGCACTCAGTCGGCCATGTTGTTCGCCGTTGTCATGAGCTTAATAGCTATCTAAAGCCACGTCAGGCGTGGTTTAGTCAATGATACTTTATAAGCATCACATGTGTGCTTGCCTTCGTCACAAAGTCATACCCTGACAAAATCCCATTATTATAGCTTCAAAGCGCTCTGCAAATTTTATCTCTGCCATCCCAAGATAAAAAAACACCTACTTTAAGCATTGAGGAATAACGAAACCAAAAGAGAAACTGTAAAAAGAGTTCAACTCGAGCAATCCGCTTTGATACTCACCAAACCGATGAATGAGTGGTAATTACAAGAAGATGATTGCGACAACAATGATATAAATACATAAGCTTCTTCTCAGAAAATTTTGCAATTCATGGAAAGAAATTTTGATCCAGATTGTAATCACATTTTGAGAATCGATGATGATATGATATTGAGTAAAGATGGAAGTTTCCTTGGAGTGATCTCAAGAGATGGTGTAGTATTGGTTGAGATGAGGATTCAGCACTTACCTTTGCGCGAGATACTTAGAAACCACTTTATAAAATGTTAAGGAGCGAGGAATTCAAAGTTTATTTGATGAAAATGTGTTTTGAAATGACTGAGAAAGCCACAAACAAAGTAAAACAAAGCAATCCTAATGAAAGGTGGGTCCCACATTATATTAGCATTGCTTTGTTTTTTATATCATAGCCATTTCAGAGCCAATTTTCACCGAATAAACTTTGAATTCCTGTTAGAAATACATGCTCTTTTATATTTCATATAAGATGTTTTTCATTATCTCACAAAAACAGTTGGAAACCTGAAGTCCAATCTCAACCAAAACTATACCTGTCTGCGTGTGTGTGTGCATGTGACAGAAACGAAACACCAGAGAAACCTAAAGAACGAAGACCTTCTTCACTTAAAATCTAACAAAGTAGCGCCTACATGTTACTTTGATTAGGTTTACAACATCATGCTACAATTTAAGGTAAAGCAATTGCCTCCGAGAACCATCTACATCCCCTTCCTGATGGTCTTTATGATTAAAAGTATCATGTGTAGACTCAATTGAACTTCCTTAAATGAAGTTTTGGAGGAAAGTAAAACAAATAAGTTTTATAATCATACACCCTGTTGAATAATGTTGAATTCTTTATCTTTAAGCTATAAAATGATATGTCACCATTGTCTGATGGCATAGAGACATTTATGACTACAACATCAACGAAACAAAGCAAAACATACGTGAAGACTGCTGGGAATATGCAAAAAAAAATGATCAAAAAAGGGAGCGAAACTAAGCTCTATGCTCTATAAAATAGATAAGTGAGGAAGCGTTTACCATACTGGGCTTATGATTTTTTTTTTCTTATTTTGTCTTTGTAAAGCATGATCACTTAAGAGTTGAATCATCACAAACCAACATGATTCATCACACTCCAAATTCACACGCATTAAAAACCAAGGCCTGGTGAAAAATGATATGTGCTTGGTAAGCCTTTGGTGTTTGTCCATATTGCCTTTAAAACTTTTCAAACAATAATGACTTCAAACATAATTGCAAAGTGAAATAAACAAAAAAAATGATAATTTTTGATTGTCTTAAGATGATTACACTACATGAAGCTCCTCTAGCAGAATTCTTTATTATTGTAGATCGCAAGTTGTGGTTTCTGTGACTAGAAAGAAAATTCTCCAGGAGAATGAGATCTGCGCCCTCTCAAATTGCACGAAAATAAACAAACAAATATACACACAAATAGTGATATAGTCCCGAGAAAAAAAAATCACACAATATACAAAACACAAACAAAAACATACATGTACAAACTTATTTGTCACATCTATCTTATTCATATACAATGGGATAATACATAACACATAATATGTATTACGTATTACTAAGAGAAAATTATAAAAAGAGGGAGAGATACATGTATATTTGCAGATTCATATCAGCTACATAGACAAACAGACAGACAGACAAATATATAAATAGATAGACAAATAGATAGACAGGTATAGATAGATAGATTGATATGGATAGATAGATAGAAAGATAGATACATCCTAGATGCTTTAGATAGATAGATACATACATACATACATACATACATACATACATACATACAAACATACATATAATTATATACATGGATAGATGGAAGATAAAATTTGTGAGATCGTGTGTCCCTTTGTATTTCTAAGAAGGTACAGCGTCCATTTAGGGTGACGCGGTGGCACACACAGCGACCATTTGGGGTGACGCGGTGGCACTCACCTCCCCCATCGGCACGACACCCTCCTACCAAGCACCGACAAGCTAGGTATACAAACCACAAATTGCCGCGGGAGTTGTGGGCGTAGCAGAATCTTCTTTTATTCTATAATTATCTTCCTTTCTTGCTCATCTATTGACACTTACACGAGGTAATTCGCCTTTATACACACATGTGTCGTTCCAGTGTCAGCACGTGGTCACTATCATAATAATCATCAACTTTCATTTTGCAACAGTCCACTCCTGGAAATCTCTGAGTGCAGTCAGGAGATCACTGCGTAAAATGTTCAGAAGATGATTCTTCTCAAATTGAGACAATTCACAACACTAAAAGCTTGTACAGCGCAAATCTACTTTCCAGTCAATCTGGGTAGAAGTGCATGACATGAAATCATTTGAGCTCAAGATGATAATTCTGGTTTGCTAGAATGAGCAAACATGACATGAAATCATTAGAGCTGAAGATGATAATTCTGGTTTGCGAGAATGACCAACACGACTTATAGAATCATTTGAGCTCAAAATGATAATTCTGGTTTGCTAGAATGATCATCATGTCATAGAATCATTTGAGCTCAAAAGGAAATTTCTGGTTTACTAGAATGATCAACATGACATAGAATCATTTGAGCTCAAGATGATAAGTTTGGTTTACTAGAATGACCAACATGTCTAAGAATCATTCAATCTCAAGATGATAATTCTGGTTTGCTAGAATGACCAAACATGACACAGAATCATTTGAGCTCAATATGATAATTCTGTTTTGCTGAAATGATCAACATGACATTGAGTCATTTGAGCTCAAAATGATAATTCTGGTTTTCTAGAATGACCAACATGACACAGAATCATTTGACCTCAAGATGATAATTCTGTTTTGCTAGAATGATCAACATGACATTGAGTCATTTGAGCTCAAAATGATAATTCTGGTTTTCTAGAATGACCAACATGACTAAGAATCATTCAAGCTCAAGATGATAATTCTGGTTTGCTAGAATGATCAACATGACAGAGCTCAAAATGCTAAGTTTGGTTTACTAGAATGACCAACATGCCATAGAATCATTCGAGCTCAAGATTTTAATTCTGGTTTGCTAGAAGATCAACATGACATAGAGTCATTTGAGCTCAAGATGATAATTCTAGTTTACTAGAATGACCAACATGAGAATAGAATCATTTGAGCTCAGAATGATAATTCTGTTTGCTAGAATGACCAACATGAGAATAGAATCATTTGAGCTCAAGATGATTATTCTGGTTTTCTAGAATGACCAAACATGACATGAAATCATTTGAGCTAAAGATGATAATTCTGATTTACGAGAATGACCAACACGACATATAATCATTTGAGCTCAAGATAATATTACCAGAATGACCAAACATGACATAGAATCATTTGAGGTTAATATTATAATATTCTGGTTTGCTAGAGTGATCAATACGACATAGAAACAGTTGAGCTCAAGGTGATGATTCTGGTTAGGTAGAATGACCAAACATGACAAAGAATCATTTGAGGTTAAGATGATAATTCTGGTTTGCTAGAGTGACTAAATAGGCATAGAATCATTTGAGCTCAAGATGATAATTCTGGTCTGCTAGAATGATCAACATGACATAGAGTCATTTGAGCTCAAGATGATAATTCTGGTTTACTAGAATGATCAACATGACATAGAGTCATTTGAGCTCAAGATGATAATTCTGGTTTACTAGAATGACCAACATGACATAGAATCACTTGAGCTGAAGATGATAATTCTGGTTTGCTAGAATGACCAAACATGGCATAGAATCATTTGAGCTCAAGATGATAAGTTTGGTTTGCTAGAATGAGCAAACATGACATGGAATCATTTGAGCTGAAGATGATGATTCTGGTTTTCTAGAATGACCAAACATGGCATAGAATCATTTGAGCTCAAGATGATAAGTTTGGTTTTCTAGAATGACCAACATGGCATAGAATCATTTGAGCTCAAGATGATGATTCTGGTCTGCTAGAATGACCAGCATGACATAGAATCATTTGAGCTCAAGATTATAATTCTTTTATTCTACAATGACCAACATGAAACAGAACCATTTGAGATCAAGGTGATAATTGTGGTTTGCTAGAATGACCATCATGAGCCATTTCCACAAGCCTTATATACAAGACACGCGGAATGTTCTTCCAAATATTTTGATTTAATGAGACTACCCTTTGGAGCAAAGACCCAATGGAATAACGTTATGTATGCGTTATCAGACAAAATGTTCGATGATGCCATCGATTGCTGGATTCAGTGCCAAAATCCTGTACGACACATTTTAGCAATGCCTCCGCTATAGACCAAACATAAACTTACCTTCTTCAACGTAAAAAAAAAAAACACACACACCACCGTATAGTCATGGTAGTTATCATCTCTACCAGCACATGAACATTTTTCGCAAGGTCACATAATATGTTTTCTTAAAGTGACTATGTTTGAATGTTCATGTTCATGTACCCATAAACTTGATACAGTTGCTATAAAGTCTGCAAGCACATTATTTTTTTTTAAAGGGACCATATTTATGCAATGCAAATGCATGCTGGCCTGTGTTGATTCGTTATACCTTGATCATCACTCATGTGGCCAAAGGAATATCTAAATATGTGCCATAGACCTTAATTATAGTAGCTTTCTACTATTTTCTCCATGCAGATTACTTGAATAGTCCCAAGAACCACCCAACCAACCAACAAACAAAAAACCTCCAAACCAAGATTGTGTCAGTGCACCTTCCTCTTGACTGGGCAATATAAACTTGTACGATTCCCTGCACTGTGTTTTGTTAATCATAGTTATACTATCAGTAACATGAAAACGTGCAATCATAATCAGTCTATCTTAGGGGAAGGTGCATTCCAGTGTATTTTGGTAATCATATTACTACTTTTCCAGTAATTGACGGATGATGTCACTGACAGAATCTTAGTTAGAAGTTTGTTTGTTAGTTTGCTTTTGTAGCCACATTTCCATGTAATCTGTAGAAAAATAGTAGAAAATTTATCATAAAACATATAGCACCTACTTCGATATTTTCTTGGCCTCATAAGTGATAACCAGGGTATCATAGATCAACACAAGTCAACAAGCACTGACAATTGCATAGTCCCTTTGAGTTGGAGTCCTTCCGTTTGTTTAATGACGTACCGCTTAAGCTTCTCTCGCATTATCATTATATACAAGGGTAGTGCATCCTCTGCGATCACATGATAATTTGGATTTCGTGTCATGTACGTATGCTGATGATATGGGAACCAATAGTAAACAAATCAAACCAAGTGTACAGAATAAACACAAAATAATGATTCCCTTTCTACTTCTTAAAAAATCATTTTACATTCTAAGGAGACCTTGGTCATTAAGAAATCAAACTTGACATAGCGTGAAAAGAAATATTCTGAACATTCAGATAGAAATGAGACAAATTGCTTTTTTTTAACTTTAAAAAAATGTAGACACACTTTTTTGTCACAACGTTGACTGTCAGCTTCCATGGGATAACAATAAAAGCTACGTCAAATCATCAGGAATGTCATTCAAACTATTCCCACAATGTGTCGCGTATTTCGCGGTGTACCTATCGCACATACATACTGCCAAGTGCAAATCAAATGAATGGCGGCAAAATGGATAGTCTGTATGTTATTGCTACTGTCTTTAAGACGGCTTGCATATTTTATTCACGGCTTTAGTCATGCACGGTGCGTTTTTAGAGCGGCATGGGTGATTGATCGGTGCGCGGGGGTGTCCCACCTATATCGCTCGCGGGCCGCGTAGGCAGCCAGCGCGCTGCGAGATTAGCATTTTGAGTATTTTTGTTTGATTGCTGGAGAGCAATCCGAGTGAAAGCTATAGAAATAAGGGGGAGGGAGGCCTTCGGTTCACATTGGCGATACGCATTGTGTTATTCCTGTGATATATTGCAGAAAAATATTGTATTGTTATCATGTGTGCGTTCGTGTACATGTACGAGCACTTGTTTTGAGTGTGTGTGTTCGTGCCCCTCAGGCTGTTGTGCTCGGCGAGCTTTGAGCTTTGAGCTTTGTGAGAATGCGGCAAAGCTTCGGTTCCACGCCATTCCTTAAAGTGCTCATGGGGTAAATGTCTCTCAGCACAGATATGCATTATCGACATCATTTAAACATACAAGGGTGGCAATCTTACTCTTGGACAGTAATACGCTTTACGGCAGTACCCATTTCGTGCTCAAAAGGCTTGAATTGTGTATGGAAAAATAATCTTCACTTCCTTTTAGTTATTGACTGGTTGTCACTTGCAAAATATTTCATAAGAGACTGTAACTGTGTCTTATTATTTTCCTTTCTGTCGTTTTTGGATCACGCAAACATGATTAGTCATGTAGAATGTTAGTGTAAGCTACAGAATTATGGCAGCAGCTCATGATGATATATTGTCAGAGCATTAAAATGTATATAACTGAATCAGTAGCATACAGGCAAGTTCGTGAATTTCTTTTGCTTTCTTTTTTTTTTCCATTTCTCGACACAAACCTGATGTGCCTTGATCACCATATTACATGACTTTGCAAGTACTCAATACCAAATCTCAGCAAGTCCAGGTTGAGCTTCTTTGCTATGACTGCACATAATTTTGTCTGTTTGTTTAAAAATGAAACGCATACCTACACTCCCGAGAATGTTGATGAACTGAGTTTTTATCACTAATTCAGCATGTTCGTTTCGTCGCCTGGCGGCAGGAGTCAGTAAGCACAGATTTTCTGCAAATGACGATGTATTAATTCATGGCGTGATATTATGCAAATCTATATTGCGGCCATGTGGTGGTCTAGTGCATATGTGCACTGCACTTTCGACAAGAAGGCCCCCGGTTCAAGCTCTGCGACGTCAGTGCTATACGCTTTTCCAATACCCACAATGCACCTCCCCATTCTGGATACGCGAAGTAGATGCTGAACTGGGTCAAATCAAGGAGGATTCGCCTAGTACCTCCTTGGTCAAATCAGGGGGTGAGATGAAGAGCGAGAGATGGAGGGAGGGGGTGGAGAGGGAGGGTGATCGAATTTGCGTTAGGTGCACCATAAAAGGGCACCAGTTCTGCCTGGAATGCTCTCCAAAAGAGTGCGGAAAGACGCTATAGCAAGGTCAGATATATTTCCACAAGAGCAGAATGGATGAAACCCCGAGAAATTGTTCCTCCTGCGAACAGGATTCAACATTCTTGTCTCTTCCAAAACAATACATTTCCTCCTTTGGTTGTATGCACGCCTTGTGTTGAGTAAGCAATAACTTACTGTGTGAAATGCACCTACCATTGTTTGTGTAATTCTTTGTCATCACGATGACATAACATGTTACCAGGGAGGTGGGACCCACCTCCCTGATGTAACTTAAGTCCTTCGCCAGCTTATGCTTCACAAACTTGACTTATTTTTTTTTTACTCTTTCACTGACGTCTGTCTAGCCTTGAACGTCTTCTGAGTTAAATTGTTCATCCATACAGCCGTACTTTCGGTGCAAATTGCCCTGCTATTTTACTTGTCGTTCTTGGCTTGTAATTTCGATGAGCAATCTTGGCTGTCAACCAAGAAATCATCAAGAGATTCTGGTAACTGATAACAGCTCGAACTGCGCGATCCATCATCATTATCTTTTCCTTCTTCTCCTTCTTCTTCTTCTTCTTCTTCTTCTTCTTCTTCCTCCTCCTCCTCCTCCTCCTCCTCTTCTACTCCTTCTTCTACCTTTTCTTTTCTTTTCTTTTCCTAATTCTTTTTTTTCTCCTTGCTCTTCTTCCTCTTCTTCTTTACCTCTTTATTCTTTCTCCCTCTCATCATCATCACCATCCTCATCTTTTTCTTCTTCTTTCATATTTTCTTCGTTTTCTTTTCAGCAGATAGATGGAAGAACGAAAGAAGGAGAGTGAGAACTGCTCCTGAAATGTAGAAATGTCATGTCAGTAGTTTAGCTTTAAAAAAAGGCCAAAATGAAGAAGATAAGTGGAAAATTTCGACTGCAAAAAAAAAAATAAAAAATCATATGACAGACAGATAAGTATTGGCAAGAATTGACCAAGGGAAAGATTAATGATTGCGACGATCAAAATCTCAAGCGGGGTGAGTTTGTTTGTTTGTTTGTTTGTTTGTTTGTTTGTTTGTTTGTTTGTTTGTTTGTTTGCTTGCTTGTTTGCTTGTTTGTTTTGTGGGGGTGGATGGGATGGGGGTTATTTGTTCAAGTAACACTAGTCTATATCCAGCGTGAAACAAACTATTTTAATAGGCCTTCATGAGCTTTTAATCATTATTTCTGACTCTTGACAACTTATTGGGGAAAACGAAACTGCTATATAAATATTAGCTGTAACATGCGCCTACAACATCGGATCTATTGTTTACAGGAGATTGAACTTTCTTTAACTCTCCGAATGTATTATTGAGTCAGTTTCATTTACTATTTTCGAAGAGGACTAGAGGTTTTCCTTTTACCCCTTTCTATTGGTCAGGGTTTTTGGACTGTGTGTGCAAAGTTTTTGGGTCTTCTATGCCAGTCGGCACTCAAAGCACATAATAAAGGATTAATCTAATAGTAGGGTGACACAAAATCTGTACAAAAGGAAAAAAAAACAAGACTTGAAGTAGTTGTGCAATGCGTTATTATGGTGGGGTTTTTTTACAAAAATGACTAAAAAGTGACGAAAGGAAGTGCTTATTCACAGTATATGACTCATAAATGAACATTGGTATTGTTCCACTTCCTGCCACTCTATACAGCCCTTCTTCATTCCTTAACCCTTTCATATCTGAGATCGTGTTCTGCATGCTACCAAGAGCGTATCATGCCCGCATCCATACGCCAGACCGCTCTCGTTCACATAGCATGCGGGCATGTTCGCGCAGTCTCGAAGACCTTATGGATAGGATTCGAGCGACAGCGCCGATAGAGCCACACCAGCCGCCGCGCTTCGGCCGGGGTGGTCACCTAATGTCGGTCGAGATGATGTGAAAAATGCGACTATTGCACTCATTGACCCAAATTGGCAAGATGATAATCGACCAATCATAAACAGAGAAAATAATGTGTCAATCTAAAATACTAGGTCGCAAAAACACTGTGGAACATCGACAGGTAATAACGTGATGAGCTTGTCGCAAGAGAATGCAATAGATGGAGAAAGTTAGTTGCATTCGTGGGCACTGAGGAGCTTCATTAGTTCATTCAGATTGACCATGTAATGTGAAATGCAATTTCTTCAGTTTGTTCATGTTCATTCTTGGAAAAGAAAAGAAACACCTCTGCGACATATACATTTCTGTTCAAGACGTAACAAGGGCGCCTAGTCCAATTCCATCTTCCAAAATAGAGACAGATAAAGCCTTCAAACACAGTAAATTTTGTCACTTCGGTGCAACAAAGGAAATCATTAACATCACTTGATGAGGATCGATCATCTTGAATATTTGGGTGCCGATACTGGTGATTTCCTAGCATTTATGGTGTGACAAGTGCCTCTTCATTTTGTGCAATTTCGTCCAAATTATGGTACAGAAGTGAAAGATTGTAAACTCGTTTTACTGCCTCTAAGGTGAAACAAATATTGGTGGGAATACTTGAGAGGAATACAACCCCATGAATCCAATGCAGATATGATTTTTTTGGTTGTCTTGAATACCTGAGTTTGAGGTGCTTAACCCTACTGGAAAGAACACAGTGTCTCACAGTGTGTTCACAGTGTGTTCACATAGTCGACTATGTGAACACGCTCGAATTTAACAGTGTGAAGATGATTTCACACTGTGGTGTGGTTTTCACAGAGTGTTCACATATCAATGCTTTTATCACATTGTGAATTGATGACTCACATTGTGTTCACACTGTTTAAACGCTCGAATTTAACAATGTGAAGAGATTTCACACTGTGTTTACACTGTGTTTCTCACACTGTGGGACACTGTGTTCTTTCCAGCAGGAATTGTTTTCGTTGATGTTCTTAAAGTCTCTATTTGCATATTCAAAAATAAAAGTTCACTTGAATATATCTGAAGTGTATATCATGCAGATACCGGCTTCATGCATATTATATTCCTATGTAAGTGTATTTGTATGTTCCTATATGTTCTACTTTCCAATGCTTCTCTATGTCTATCTTCCATTACTCTCTCTCTCTCTCTCTCTCTCTCTCTCTCTCTGAGGAGGGGCCTATTCAAAAAATTGATATGAGCTTGATAGCTTTTCAGCTATTCCTCCCACTAAGAGAAGTAAGGTATGTCTATATATAATTGCGCAGACAATAGAATTCATATCTTCTATATCCTATTGAACGTCATGTACCTTCAGATTGTATTCAGTTAGTTGTTTACACTCTCAAATCGGTATACTCTAGCTCTGCTTGTCAATTGTCGTACTTGTTTGGAACTGTATACTTGTCATGTGTCATTCATTTTATACTAGTTTTGTTGAAAACTTCAATATGTTCAGTTCGTGCCAAGTTTAAAAGTGAAAAGTGGAAATAAGACGTGAATTGAATTGATTTGATTACGTCACATGATGAAATGCTATGATGACGGGTTGTGGAGCCGGGATTTGTAAAAATGCCGGGTTTTGTAAAAACGCCGGGATTTGTAAAAACGTCTCGCCAGGATTTGTAGAAATGCCGGGAATTGTAAAAACGTCTCGACGGGAAATGTAAAAACGTTCAATTCTCCCGGGAATTGTAAAAATGTTGCCGGGAAATGTAAAAATCATGTACTTCAACGGTATTACAAAGCGATAGATAATCTCGATGTCTAAGAAATTTGCTCATGAAACTTTAGAGTTATGATTTTCCTGTAAACTCCAAAACGGATTATCACCAAACTTGGCAGATGATATCTTTATGGTGATATGATCTTAATTTGCTTAAATAAGTCCCCCTTCCCCCTCCTTCGGCGAAGGGGGGGGGGGGGGAATCGAAGCCTCATAGTCCCTAAACTCTAGATTTTTTCATCTTCTTTACAGTCGAACCAAACAAGATAGGGGTAAGTTATTGCTATGAAAACGTTAATGACTGAAATTTCATATCCAATTTTGATTAAAGCGGATCCAGGGCCCCGGGCCCTGCTCGGGAGGGGGAGGGGAGGATGGGAATTTCAGTATCCTCTTGAAAAATCTGTGAAGGATTTTCACCAAACCTGACAAATTGCATCTTTATGGTGATATGCTCTAAATTTGCTAATTTCCGTTACAGATTTTTCGAGAAGATGCTGAAAATGGGGAAAATTCCCCTCTCCCTCACCCCCCCCCCCCGCCCCATAGCAGGGCACACCTGGTTCCGGTATTATATAATCAAACATGAAATTTCAGTCATTAATGCCTTCATAGCACAAACTAAGCTCTTTCTTTTTGTTTCAACTAGGAAGGAGAAAAAAAATCAGACTTTAGGGACCCCAAACCCCCCCCCCCGAAAAAAAAAAAACTTCGGCGATGTGTGCGTGTGTGTGTGTGTGGGGGGGGGGGGGAGGGGGGCTTGTTTTAGAAAATTCAGATCATATCACTAAAGATGCTATCTGCCAAATTTGGTGACAATGCGTCATATATTTTTCAGAATATGCTGAAAATGTAGAAAATCAATGTATAAACCTGCCAAGTTTAATGAAAATCCTTTTTGGAGTTTACAGGAAAATTATCTAGATTATCTATATACCATCAGTTTGTAATACCGTTGAAGTACATGATTTTTACATTTCCTGACAGCGTTTTTACAGTTCCCCTGCAAAATTGAACGTTTTTACATTTCCCGGCGAGACGCTTTTACAATTCCCGGCGTTTTTACAAATCCCGGCGAGACGTTTTTACAAATCCAGGCGTTTTTACAAAACCCGGCATTTTTACAAATCCCGGCTCCACACGGGTACCCAGCTTACTTGGGCGGGGTGCTTGCTGTGTGGTTCACCATCACGAGGTAAGCTTGCATCCGTTAGGAATACGTTTTATTTACCAAATAACACACATACTACACACACGCACACAAGTAAAAAAAAAGGGGAGGGTGGCGTAGTTTGAAAGAAACAATCAAAACAAACATTGAAGCAAACAAGGCCCTCGATTATAGGGGGCTTTGACATTAAAAAATCTCTTCTCCATGTGATTACTGAACCACTAGAAGATTGTGCTCAATATCGTGCATGACCACGTATACTGTTGCGGCTGATTAATCTGTTTTTTGTTTTCTTGTTTGTTTCTTCTTCTTGTTTTTGTTGTTTTTTACGCGTAGGGGCAAGATTATAAACTGGTGATGCACTCGAGTTCTCAATGATATTCCCCCGTGTCAGAAATAGAAAGAGGGGGAAAAGGATCCCCCTCGATAATGTCTCTCTCCATTGAGGATTTCTAGCTTCAAGGTAAAAACAAGGCAAAGGGCATTGAACGTGCGTTATTCATTATGATAACATAATTACTGTTGACAGCATTAAACTCCTGCCTTCCACGGGGTAGCCTTCGATCAAATTTGTTCTGACCTTTCTGGCAGATATGTTGTAATTGGCCCGATTTTCTCAATGATATGGAGTCAGGTGCTTCGGGAAGGATTAGCGCTAGCTCGCCGCGCCACTGAAGCGGGGTCTGAAGCGATCTAGAACCGTGACATGTTCACTGCCGGAACACTAATCCTCTGGGAAAAAAAGGGAGAGTGAAGGAAAAAAAAAGAAGGGTAAAAAGGGAAGCCAAGGGAGAGGAAAATAGACAGACACGCACACTCACACTCTTAAAAACACACAGAGACATATAAGCACACGCACTCACTCACACACACACACACACACACACACACGCACATGCACACACACTCACTCACTCACTCAAAGACAGACAGAATGGGAGAATAATGATGGAAACCTAGATGTCTTATGTGAATGTTAGTTACCCCGACATTACTCATTCCGTCTGATCTCATCATTCTGTTAGCTACCGGAAAACAAAATGGCGGACCCTAATTTTGTCCATCAGGCATTGTCAGGGACGCTGTTTACGTGGCATACCTTCGTGGCGCGATTTCATAATGCAATAGCTTTCGAGCCAGAGGGGGAAACACACTCCCCCAATGTAGCTGTATGAAAATGATCGTAATATGCAGCGTAATGGTTTTAAATTACACCCAGCCCCAACGACTAATTGTTTCGGAAATTCAGCGTTCGCCGAAGACATGACGCGGCATCCCGGCGTTTATTTAGGTCCACCACTGCCCTCTTCCTAGCCAGAACCTCTGGGGGCAGAGCCGGACCTATGCCTCGCTGCCTCCAGCTACAGCTAACGTGTTTTTGTTTTTGTTGTCCTCTTTATTCTTATATCATGGTATAAAAGAAAATGTCTTGTTTTTCTTCTCTCTTTTCTTTTCTTTTGTTTTGTTTTTCCCTCCTCTCTTTCTGGGATGTGGTTTGTGCCCAGGCTTTCATCCTATGTTTAGAAAGGGTACGCGAAGGAGTACGAGGGCAGATTATGGAGTTACTCAAGCTCAACATGTCCATATGTTTTCAATAAATCATAGAGTATAGGGAAAAAATCAACTAGATTATTACTAGAGGAATCATCGTCATTTAGAAACATGGTGACATGATGATTTACACAGGTGAAAGACAATTGAAAACACATTTTTAGCGATTATATTATTACATCTTATAAAGGGGGACGAGAGAGAGAGGAAAAAAAAGAGATAGATGCCACTTCAAGAAATAAGTGAATATTTTCAGCCTTTTGAGGAGGAGGGGAAAAAGAAATAAAGAGGACGAGAAGAAGCAAAGAGTGGAACCAGGGGCAGAAAAAGGAAGAGGATAAGAAAGATACGAATGAGTTGGACTCTAGGATGAAAGTTGAAAGGGAACGAAGAGGAATGAGAATTGGATGAGAAAGAGGATGAGGATGAGGATGAGAAAAAATACTGACGAGGTGGAGGAGACGGAGTAGGAATGGGAGAAGATGATGACAAAGAATAGATGGAAAGGCATCCACAGCTACACCATGCAAGATACTTCTGAGTCGTAATTGGAATACGAGAGATTCTTTCTTTTTGTGCATTTGATATGGGGACTTACGTTTTAATTTTTTGAGTTGCGTTCAATAAAGGCAAAGCTTCTAGCAACGGGTGACGGGGCACTCCACAGAGTGGACATGGGGTGAATTTTAACAGAAAAGGCTGTAACTGTTTTGTTGCCGTTGTTATAGCTGCTGTTGAGATTATACACGTAGCACAATTAATAACATCTACTTCGACGGTGGCACTTGACATTAAAACTTACACTGCTCGGGCTTAAAGCAGTGGGATGTGAGATTTCGTTCGTAATCCGTATGACACAAAAAGAGGATTGTAATAACAATAATTTACTCGTGTTGACGAAGCCGGGCAGGACAGGTGTATACCGCAAACTGTTTGCATCAGCTGCATCGCAATTCTTCTATACACCATGGACTCTACAACATGTTCTGACTATTTATCCGTCTCTTGTATATATTTGTAAATAATTCCATCGCCCCAGAGTGTATCCCTTTGTAAAGGAAAATGGATATAATGACTTGCGTCTGAATGCATTATCACCTGGCAACCAAGGCGGTTGCCTGGAGACAGGAAGAGAGAACACTCGAAGATGATGTAAGCGTGATGCGCTCCGGATCGTAAAGACAGTTAGAGACAGAGTCAACAATTTGTTTTGTGTGACAGACATGACAAATCCGCAATTCGAATGAGATAACCGAACAAACCTTGCAGCAGCAAAAAGAACACCACCACCAACAACAACAACAAAATCTGCGCACCCTCTCATTCATCCCCAGTATAATTCATCATGAAAATGAATTCTATTTAACCACTCATCTTGGGATAACACTTCTAGAAATAGAAGCAATCTAATCCGCACTCATTGCTCAAATACAGGCTCTTCGTCAGGAAAATATCACTTCTTTCTACTTTGTTCATAAACTCTTTATACATAAAGATAGACATAATCCCCTGGCTGAACTGTTTTTAAAAGCTCCGGCCAAGCTGAACTTACTCTCTGAGAGAGTTATCTTATAATCGATGTTGACGACGAGAACTGAGAATCAGAGATTGTACAACCAATCAATCAAATAACAATGTGCTTTTGTCTTGACAAAATAATAATCCAACTCAGACTCCTTTACATCAGGTTGTTTTGTGAAATCTACTATGTTTAAGGTTACAGGAAGGGTGGAAACGACATATAAAAATAGCAACCCCTGTACTATTAAGGGTTGTTCTATGCCGCTTCAGTACCAAAATAATCTTTATACTGAAAATAACCTATTGTTTCTTTGAATGGCAGGCTCTATGAGCATTGTCTCAAATAATCAACATTACAAACAAATTCAGTAATGCCCCATCCCCGTTCCATTACCTTCAATAAGGCGTTTTCCATAGGGCAGAGCTTGCAATGGAAGTTCGAACTTGATATTGCATAGTGACCTTGACTGGAAGGTCATGGCACCAGACGTTAATCAGATGACGGAGAACCTTCCCGATGGTTTATAAAAGAGGAATGTTGCATTGCAAGTGATTAAAGGAAATCAAAACCCAAATTCAATTCAATTCGATTTATTTATTTTCATTCTTTTTTTTCAACAAAATAGAACACAGAATAAATCAGAAGTTATATCATAGGCATGCATTCGACTGTGCAAAGGGTTAATGATAGTTAACAAATAAAGATATAAATGCATACCGGCAAAATACAAAGTTATGTTTATAGTCGGGAAAAAGAATTGAGGGGTCCACTAAAAAGCATGCTTGTATATTGTGAACCCCTTGTATATTGTGAACCAAATATAAATGTGGATTGAGTTGAAGCAGCACTACAGCAGTGGAATACGTCCATTAAAGGGTGTGTTCAGTTCTGGTTGAGGTGAGGATTTAGCTGTTAACGTTTTGCGAGATATTCAGAAACCACTCTATGACATGTCACAGAGCATGCAATTCTAAGGGGTATCTAAAGTTTATTTGATAAAAATCGGTTTTGAAATGGCCTAGATATCCAAAAACGAGGTGAAACAAAGAGATCCTAATGAAAGGCGTGGCCTGTCGCCTTTTATTATTATCACTTTTTTGGATATCTCAGCCATTTGAAAACCAATTTTCATCAAATAAACGTTGAATCCTTCTTAAAATTTCAAGCTCTTTCATATTTCATAAGAGGTTTTGAGTTATGAATGTTTAAAAGTTTCGGTGTCGTCATCGCTTGATAAGGAGGCTATCACAGTTCATGACGTCATTATGGATAACAATGTATAGAAAATATAGGGAGAATTCTAGAAAATTCCAATTTTCATGACAGGTACACACTCCGTCGACTTGACACTGACATTACATGTTAAGGGTAACACTATTCCCCTGCTCTCTGCAATAGTTAAGTCAAGCGTTATTTCAATGTGCTAGAAAGGTGAAAATAATTTTATGTTGAATTTTCTTTATATTTTCTATATATTGTTATCCATTATGACCGTCATGAACTGCGGCTGTCTCCTTGTCCAGCGCTGTCTACCCGTAATTTTTTTAATCGATTGTCAGATGATGACAATATCAACAATGATAATTCAAATATTATGTATCCTTAATCGTATACATACTGATACAACGGTATTGATTATTGGTGATTTTAGTGTCATTAATATCAGCAGGTGGACAGTGTGCTCCCATTATAAAGATCCGACGTCCGCGGGACCGGCGGTTTTCTTTCTTTTTCTTGCGTTATAACGAAATTTCGTAATAACCGAACAGTATAGTGTATAATGATATATGGATGGCACTTTTGGGACGTGAAATTCTATTCCGTTATAACCGTGTTCGTTATAACGGAAGTGCACTGTACAATACAATCAGAGAATGATGTCATCAAAGCAACCATCAACTATTGTAGGCAGACCACGCCATGTATTTCCTACAAATCCTTCTCTAAACTCGCCTAACGAGCTCATTGTTGTCGATACCTCAAATAAGACGGCGTTATACACTATTATTTCTCCACTCTACTGTAAAAGACAATAAAGGTCACTTCTTTATCCTATTGTAAGACCCAAAATTGTGTCCATCTCCCCACTCCTCACTTCCCCACTGTAGATGTCCTTGCAGTGCATTATAACGCATGATGCACTGATTTATTTGGAAAGTGGTCAGTCCCCACTGACCCATTCCACCCACCGATTATGTGCCCCTTTGTTTTAGATTTCTGCCTAAACACTTGACCAGCACATTCCACTGTGCTGACGACCACTACAACAGAGTAGTGAGTTCATTCATAAAATCTCATGACCAAATATGGTATAAGAACTTTCCCCTTCCCAAATTTGGATTGCCCTTCTTAGAAATATCCTGCATATGTATAGTAAACAATAATCTCCCCTTTCATTTTATGCAAAGTGTCAATAATAATGTATTCATAAGTTTTAGTATAAATGTCCCTGCAAATCCATACTCATAGTTCTAGTTCAGCCTAACTACTGGTACTGCCAGGCCTCTTGCCACCCGGCAGAGGGTTATATTCGTGATACACTCCAGCCCCGATTGGGAGCATACCAGGGAGTGCCAAGTGTTTATTATATTATTATACTGAGGTTGAACTTCACCAAAGTCCCTGTATTACGACAAATATTAAAAGTATACATTCTGGCTGAACTGTACTTTCATTCTTATCATTTGTGTCACTGCGCATCATTTTATCATCGACCGATACGAATAACACTTTGAACAAAGTGTTACAGTGGTGGCAGCGGTAAAGCGGAGCCATCTACCCGCTCGACGTACTTTTGGTGGCAGCAGCAAAACGGTGACCTGCAACCCGTTGGCGTGATTGACTACTCGTCGTGCTGCTGTTCATCCATGTCAACTTGTATGAGCCTGGTATGTTTCCTGCATATTGTACAATTGTGCAATAATTTGTGAACGCTTTGCTGCTGTTGACTAACTCAGGTTAGTCAGTGTTCCAGTCTACTCTGTGTTTCCTGTTCAACTCCCCCTGGTCATCTCTTCTCATCGACTTTCTGGGATCCTGTTCATCTTCTTCCTGTCTACCTTCGGCTTCTACCTGACGATCTCCCGTACCTGACGATCTTCTGTCAACCCATCTTCTTCCTTCTACTGTGGTCATCCTCCTCATCCTGTCTCTGGACTTGTGCTACCTGAAGCGCGCCTGCAAGGAAGCTGCCTTCGTGGGCTCCTCAACACAGTCTTCCCGGCAAACCTCGCCTGTTCATCTGTCACTGCTCTCCAAATTGCTATAAGTCTACCTTCGAACTTTATTTTCCCTCTTTCTATATCATTTCTATTGTATGAATTATATTGCATTTTGTGTGTGTATAGGACCTTATGTGCATTTATGTGCATATAGGTATAGTGATAGCTTTTAGTAGTAGGCCTATATCATATAGTTGCTTTCTTAGCTACCTCTCTTTGTAGCTATTGTTTTTATTGCGTGCTGTCGGCTGACGCTTTACCAAGCGAATTACATTTTATCTTATAGCTCATACTTCTCACTGCGTAGTAGTGCCACTCATTTCCCTTCAGTGTCCTGTTTCATTCTCTCAGTCTTATATCTGATGGCGCTTCTTTCTTTTTTGCTATTTTCCCCCTTCATTGTTATGTAAACATTTGGTTATATTGATTTTGTACATTGATATTCCTTCTATTCCCCAAACTTTTTTCCAACACAATGTATTCTTCCCAGGATCATAGTTACTCTCGAGATCGATCTCACAGTTTTCGACCCCATTCACCCTCTTATCATTCTTATCGCTCCCGCTATCACTCGCGTTCTCCCTCCCCGGAGCGCCATTCTCCCTACTCGCATTCTCGTTCACACTATCGTCCTCGTTCTCCTTCTCCTGGCCATAGTTCTTCCTATTCCCGACATCATCGGCATCACTATCACTCGCGTTCTCCTTCCCCTGATCATTACTCTAACTCCTATAACCGCTCCATCTCTTCCACCAGTCGGTATGGTTACGGTCATTGTTATGATGATTCAAGTCATTATCGATATGGCCCCCAAACACCCTCTCCTGGAATTTCATCTCAAACCACTGGTTCACAGTCTCATGCATATCCCCAAGATCGTGAAAATTTCCATCGCCCTCGTACCCCGTTATTTCTTGACACATCATATTCTCGGGATGATTCGTCCCCTCCTCGGTCTCCCCAACCAACCTCCTCCAGACTTCATTCTTCACTCCCACCACCACATGATACCTCCGGTGTGAGAAAGCTTTCTTCTCCACCCCCGCCTCCTTCTCCTGGTGTTCATTACAAAGGTGGTCATGACGATTCACCTGTATCTTCATCTTTCCCTTCAACGATAGACAGAGGTCATAATCCATCCCCTCCCTCATCTCCATCACCAGCTATACCGATTGAAGTAGCTTCACTTCCGTCATCGACATCAGCATGTGCCGATTCATCGTCAATTTCATCTCCTCCCTCTCCTCCCGCTCCTCCTACTAACGTTCCCTCCTTTTTCAGTGCTCTGTTAGAACATGGTGTACGCCTTCATCAGGCTCAGCACCAGAATCCAATCATCCGGCAGGTCACTGCTTGGATCCGTTCTGGATATGTACCCCCAAAATCAGCCATCCCTCATTACGAGGAATGCTTGTTCAAGTTCCGGCATCAGTTTGAGCGTTTCATAATTCGTGATGGATTGTTGTGTCGGCGGAAGAGACATCCCTCTGGGATAATGATAGAACAGGTAGTCATTCCCTATTCTGTGATCCCTACTGTCCTGTCTGTCATGCATACTTCCATGTCAGCTCTGCACTTCGGTACAGCCAAGACAATTGAGCTTATCGAAGGGTTCTGCTACTGGCATGGGATGCGCAAAGACATTGCAGACCTCTGCTCTCACTGTGAGGCCTGTAATTCATATTGCACCTCAGTTTTCCCGCCTCCCTCACTACCACAAACATGTGCAGTGATTTCCCATCCCTCATCCCCACCTCCCCCAACTCCAACCCGATCACTGAAGTCCACTTTTCCCATCACTAGCCCACTTTCCCCTCTTTCTATTGACTGCGACATTCTTCCCCTTGACTCTCCCTCAGACGCCCCTACATCATCCTCCACTGGGACTGATTCAGACAGTTCCACCCCTCTCTCAGTCTTGACCTCATCTGACCCCGTTGCAACATCACACACACCAGATGATTACGCAACAACCCTCCTCCACCGTTTGCACTCAGCATTTGAGCATGCCGCCGCTCCCCCTTTCACTCCCAACCCGCCCTCTCCACCTACATATGAGGAACAAGTTGTTTTTCACATACCTGTGTTTCCACTTCCTACCTTATACTCGTCTTCTCAACCAGCTGCTGAAGCTCCATCTCCTCCTCCTCCTCCTCCTCTCCCACCCTCCCATGATGCCCATGCCCAGAACCATGACCCTCACACCCACACTCGTAGTGGTAGGTTAATTAAGAGACCTAATTTTTATGGTATTCCCCTTTATTGAGATAATCACACGTGGATAATGACTGTAAAACGGCACTACAATAATAATGATCTATTCCCCAGACTGACGTCTAGTTATAGGATATGTTTATCCTAATAGAAATTGTTTCTGTTAATATATTATTACGTCTCTTTATGCTTGCTGACTTTATGTGATGATTAATTTTGTCTTAACTAGCATTTCCTGATTAGGTGAGAGCTGAATTCACCGATTTCAAGGTTTTTCATATAACAGGTTAAGTCCTTATAGTATGATCATAATGTTACACAGCCGACAGTTCATACGATAACTTAACGTGTTCTTGAATTACATTGATATCTTATGTTGTTTTGTGTTTTTATGCCATTTTGTTTACTGTAATCAGTCGATTACACTATTATGATTTGTACTCGTATCATGTTTTTATGTTTAATTATGTTTCCAGTATCAGTCAGTCAATCATTTTAATCACCATTTTCATTCAGTTTGCCGATTTTGCTTATTTTGGTTAAGTTAATGCATGAATATTTATGTGTGTTGAAGTATACACTTTCGAGATAACAATTTGCACATTCACTTGCAATATTTAAGAATAATGTTTGTTTTATTTCCTATATGAAACGAGGACGTTTCTTTTTGAAATGCCGGACGAATGTAAGACCCAAAATTGTGTCCATCTCCCCACTCCTCACTTCCCCACTGTAGATGTCCTTGCAGTGCATTATAACGCATGATGCACTGATTTATTTGGAAAGTGGTCAGTCCCCACTGACCCATTCCACCCACCGATTATGTGCCCCTTTGTTTTAGATTTCTGCCTAAACACTTGACCAGCACATTCCACTGTGCTGACGACCACTACAACAGAGTAGTGAGTTCATTCATAAAATCTCATGACCAAATATGGTATAAGAACTTTCCCCTTCCCAAATTTGGATTGCCCTTCTTAGAAATATCCTGCATATGTATAGTAAACAATAATCTCCCCTTTCATTTTATGCAAAGTGTCAATAATAATGTATTCATAAGTTTTAGTATAAATGTCCTTGCAAATCCATACTCATAGTTCTAGTTCAGCCTAACTACTGGTACTGCCAGGCCTCTTGCCACCCGGCAGAGGGTTATATTCGTGATACACTCCAGCCCCGATTGGGAGCATACCAGGGAGTGCCAAGTGTTTATTATATTATTATACTGAGGTTGTACTTCACCAAAGTCCCTGTATTACGACAAATATTAAAAGTATACATTCTGGCTGAACTGTACTTTCCTTCGCGTCTCTTCGTCATCATTATCATTGTGTCATCGTAAAGTCTACCGAACGGTTATACGTTTATAGTAACACTCAGTTACACAAGTTATACAAGTGTTACAAGTAGTGACTTCGCATTATTGTCATCGTCGTGATACAACTAAATATACTCCAGTGACACTCGCCTACAAAGACCACGCGTACCACAAACAATCAATCTAAAAACATTAGAGTGTTACACTATCATTTCCCGGACGTACTCCTATCTGTTCGACCTCGTAGTCGTAAAGAATACTGGCGTGGGAATGTGTGTGTGTGTGTGTGTGTGTGTGTGTGTGTGTGTGTGTGTGTGTGTGTGTGTGTGTGTGTATGTGTGTGCGTGTGTGTGTGTGTGTGTGTGTGTGCGCGCGCGTCGAGGTCGAGTGTTTTGTTTGGATTTATAGACAAGTGAAGGACACGGCCATTTAAAACGACGAAGAATCTCGTCAGCGCTAAGCAGGGAAAAAAAAAAGAATATCATATCTCTCAGCGGGCCATCTTGTTTTCTCACAATATTGATTTGACCGAATTTTATACGATCTTATCACATTCTACATTCCTAGCCAGACAGAGGCAAAGTGTCATGTGTGATAGTTATCATCTGATCAAAGAAGAAAAAGGAGAAAAAAGACTCAAGGATTACTGTGTTTAAACCCCACACCAAGAATATTCTCTCTGTCGAGCAATACAACAAGTTGCCAGAGCTGTATAGGTCCGACATCGCCCCCAACTCTTTCTCGAAAACACAAATTCATCAGCGGAAGTTTTGATTAAGGCGAATGTAGTATAATGTTCCATTAGAGGACATAGCTGTCATCAAGCAATCCTAACAATCAACATCCACTTCCCGTAACACAATACATCTCCCTTTCCATCCAGACATGAGGAAACCCATGCAGAGCAAAGAAAAGAAATGTATCTAACCAAGGATACCGAATGAAGCAAGGAAATTGAGTTGCTCCCATGTCCCTTTGGTTGAAAATTCCGACAAAAGGCAACGAAACCAGTCATCAACAGTGATAACGTTGCAAGTAATAATGATTATCTTCGAAGCAGGAAAGCCACTCTTTTTTCTTAAATCCAAATTGTCATGATGTCACAATCATATGTATAATCACATTATAGAGAATCGCATAATACTGAACATAACTGCCAACTGTGAAGGAGATTATTCTTATTTTGACAGAGAATCGTGCGTAATTGTCAATGGGAGTAGGCCTTGGAGCACATATATAAAATGTATAATGTAATAATATATTTGTTATACTATTGTCCTACTCTTCGTGACTTGTGAACACGCTGGTGAGAGCAGTCTGGGCCTGCTGTCGTGCTCTCAGAATTCATTATTATCAAATCCTCAGCTACTTTTTTCCCCCTCAGAATGAGAGCGAGACAGTGGGCCTCTGATCGCTCACTGATTACACATTCCATTGTTGTGTTATATTGAATACTTGTAATAGTTATAATGTTGTAACATTCTCGTGCACGGCAAAATACAATCATTGGTACAGAGAGAGGTATTCGACATTCGACGTGTTGGATATGAATAAACATTCTTTTATATCCAACACATACCCGCGGACAATGTCGGAACAAAAAAGAATCCGAGAGCGAACTTTAATAGCAATTTTCTCCGTATTTTGTGGTCACAAAATTCCCATGTTCGCCACATTCGATTTGAAATATCTGGATGTACAGCGGGTCTTTTAATGGATTATACATCAAATTAAGGCTTAGAGACTGGACTAACTAAATAGGCTTGTTAACCATTCGAAGAATCCGACTTGTGGCTGCTTTTGACGTGACGGGTAACATAATAGTTAAATAACCCAAGAGTCCTGTTGGCTCAGTTCAGTTCAGTTCAGTTCAGTTCATTTTAGCACGAAACCTGCTTCAGCCAATGGCTGTTCTTCAGCTGGTCCGTGCCCCATAAAATCACAAATGCATCATCATACATTATACAATAACAAACATAACAATACACACAAAACAAAAATGCAATACATTGATTAAAACAAAAAATAAAATGCCGAACGTTTACCCGCTCCCATCCCCCCGTCCATTCGTAACATAATACTAAATATTCACATAATATATATCTTTATTTCATTTCATTTCATTTCATTTATTTCATTCTTTCTTTTTTTCAGCAAAACATAACACAAAATGAATCAGGAGTTATAACATAGGCATGTATTAGACTTTACATGATAGATAATGGTAAAGAAATAAAAAAAAGTATACATGCATACCGGCAAAATACAAAGTTATGTTTGGAGAAAAAAAAAGAATTGAGAGGTCCACTGAAAAGCATGCTTGTAAATTGTGAACCATTCATCAAATATGTTTAATAAATTAACACCTTTTCAGTCTAACATCTAAACACTCTTCTTAAATCCAGGAAATGGCTTATCTTTTATATTATATTGTTATAATTATTATAATTGTTATTATAATTATGATTATTATTATTATTATTATTATTATTATTATTATCATTATGATTATTATCATGATTATGATTATGATTATTATTGTTATTATTATTATCATTACCATCATTATTATTATTATTATTATTATTATTATTATTATTATTATTATTATTATTATTATCATTATAGTTCATGTTTTTAGCAAAGCTCCCAGTGAGTGACTTGTGCCGGTTTGTCACGTCACAATAATCAGTTATCATTATCATTATAAATATTATTGTTAGTGGTAGCAGCAGCAGCAGTAGTAGTAGTAGCAGTAGTAGTGGTAGTAGTATTTGGACTTGATGTATGGAATGCTCCCCTTAACCATCTGAAGGAATTCACATTCTTCGTTAAGTCTTTTTTTCTTTTTCTCTATTACTCTTTTTGCAGTTCACTTATATTGGACACACGGATAACGAAAAAAAAAATGCCACTGAGATGGTGTCGATGAACTTGGCGGCGCTATGACTTAGCATCAAATTTGGAATCACGAAGTCTTGCTGCTGTCTTCAACAGTTTGGGTCACATAAACCCATCGCTGTTATGAACCAATGCAAGGGAACTCACTTTCATGCCATGCTGGCAACATTACTGTGGCATGTGTGTTTTGTTTAGGGGGTATCCGGGTAGGAAAGCGTGACATTCGCCCTTAAAAGCTTTCATTGTTCGATAGATTTCTGCTGAGTATTATGACCAGCTTTCTTCTCGCTGATTTAGAGCAAATAGGTCGCATCTCTCCCGTCATGTTTGCAGACTAAGCACGCAACATTGTCGGCCGGTAATGCAACGAGCATGTTCGCCCGAATTCATGTGTGCACGTACATCCTTGTAAACTACGGGGAGAATTACATAAACGCCCGGGGCGTAGGTTACGACATGCCATTGTGCGTGTGCTGCGACAGGGGTCAACTCGCGAAGCTCTACCACCCCCCCCCCCCCTCCCTTTCATTCCCTCTCCCTCCCTCCCTCTTCCTATTGTATGCTTGATTTTGTTTGTTTAATAATCTTCCTCTCTTCAGTTTTGATTTTCTCCCCCCCCCCCTTGAGGAAAAAAAAATCTTCTTGTTTTTCTTTAAAAATAGATGTCGAGTTCTAGGCCCATATCATTAATACATAAATCTCAGATGTTTCAAGTAGTGCACGAGATTATAAACCAAGCCATTCTAGAAATACTGTAATAATTCACTCCATTTCGCACGTTTGTCACGGCACAGCATCACTCATTTTGTTCAGAACGTCTGTATCTGCCAAACATGTTGCGTCTTTGGCACGTAACAAATTCACACACATTATGTGGTCTTCCTCCTAGCGTATTTTCTCCATGTGCACATGCATCTACTTAGGCACGATTATCATCCCAAGACAATCAAAGCAACAGCGTAACGACATGCTCAGATTCTACTTTGTTGCACTCATGTACGTTGTACTGTCACCTCGTGTAAAACAAGAATATTGTGTACTACATTATGTAATAATGATTATTGCAAATCTCACATCCATGTCAATTTAGCAATATCAAATTGATTATGAAGTATATGAGTTAGCACCTTACTTTTAAAGGCTATCACACTCAAAGACTTTGTTTGTCTGTCTGTTTGTTTGTTTGTTTGTTTTTTCTGTGTTTCATTAATTGATTGTGTGAGCGTTTTTTTTTTTTTTGGGGGGGGGATAAGTTTTTTTTTCGACGGATTTGGCAAAGCCTGAGCGAAATCAGGCAAATATTGATGAAGTTTTCATTTTTCATCAAAACGGTGACGTCACTGTATGAAGAAATCATCAATTGTGACGGTTACAAATAAGGTCTGTCCTCCCTTATTTGTGTTAGGTAAATAACGCTTATCATGATGGGGCGGATTTAAAGTAACACAGTATGATTGTTGTTGTATCTTCAGCTGAGATATAGAACAGACAATGACAGATTGTGTCTTGCGGCAAAAAAAGAAATGACTTCAATAACATGACTTCGTAATTAGTTTACTTCTTATTGTTCTTTGAATCTTTGAATATATTCATGTAACACAAGCATTCAAATGTTTTGTTTTCTTTAACATTAACATTCAGCAAGTCAAATTCTTCTCACATTCCATGCCGTCACCTTTCTCTCTGATTTCATTACATAAAATGACAATGAATAATAAAATTATTCCCCAACTTAAATAAACTCGTTTCTCGATTACTAGGAGTAGAAGAAAAGAACAAAATACAACAACAACAACGACAACGACAACAACAACAACAACAACAACAACAACAACAAGGCCCAGGGAGAAACAGATGGCATGTCCTATGTCACGTGTCATGTGGTCTCTTCATGATCACCTATGCTTCCTATACCATCCCCTAACCGATTTTTTACACACCTATTAATTGACAAACGCACGCACATGCACATGACAACATGATCGAACAGACGTACGCATGCCTGTGCAGTTATATGTCTGCAAAATAAAACCAAGAGGGAGGGGAGAGACGGTGTCTTCTTTAGGAAAAAGTGGAGAATCATCTGTACGGACGTTATTATGATCGACCCGAATGTATTATAAGGCCATTAACGATGCTACATAGATACTGATCATACGCGGTGATCTCCCCCCCCCCCCCTCTCTCTCTCTATCTATCTATCTACCTATCTATCTATCTACCTACCTATCTATCTGTCTATCATCTATCTATCTATCTATTTTTCTATCTCTTCCCCTCTTGCCTCTCAGTCTTTATCTCTCCCTCTCACTCTCTGATGCTTCTTGTCCGTATATATTTCTCGTTCTGTACTCTCTCTCAGTCCCTTCCCATCTTTTTAGTCGATGCGTGTGCTGAGCAAAGAGAGAAGATAAATAGAATCCTCTTTGTCGTATGAGAATTGATGGGTAATAATGGGGACTGGCATCACGAGATCACGCTCTTCTCCTTGTAGCCATCCCCATCATCCTCCGCACATCATATGGCCAGTCGTGCGATAAACTGTTGGATGAGCAATGAGATGTACCTGATGCTATACCCAAGAACAGCTCTGAATCTCCACCTTTTTTGCTGTAGTTATCTCTGTGTGGAACTGTTCAAATGGATAGGCCTATAGATAGGATGTAGAGAAAGAGAAATAGATGGATTAGATAGATTATGGTTATACTGATAGAGTGATAGCAACACAGGAGGAAAGGGGGAGATTTTAAGAGAGGAAAAGGGGCAGGCGGCAATGTCATAAAGTGACAATTATTTGCTTAATTAACAAAATGTTGATAAAATCCTCTAAATGGCAGTGTCCAAGGCTGATGTCATTTTTCGATATTGATGTCATCTCTCGGTGTTGCTGACATCTTCTAGTGTTGATATTATGAGACATTGTTAATGTTGTCATCCAATATTGATGTTATCCTGCAGTCATGATGTCAAACTCCGATGTTGACATCGTCTTAGAGGTTTGATATTATCTTTTCATTTGATGTCAAAGTTCGATGTTGCTGTCATTCTGCAAATGTTGTTGGTGTTAGTCTTCAGTGTTGATATAATCGTCAGAGTTAATGTTATTCCCCGCTATTAATGCCACTGCCCAGTGTTGATGTCAACTTCCACTTTTGCTGATGTTCTCACTTATTCATGATATCCCCCAAGTAGTGTTGTCAATCTCCCGTGTTGACACCATCCTTCAGTTTTCATGATATCCTTCAATGTTGATGTCAAACTCCGATGACATTCTCCAACTACTGTTGCTGATGTTATTCTCCTGTGATGATAATCCTCCAGAGTTGATGTTACTCTCCATTATGGATGTTACAGCCCAATGTCCAGAGTTGGTGGTACTCTCCATTGTCGACGTTACTGCCCAATGTTGATTTCAATTTCCAGGTGTTGATGTCAGTCTCTAGAGCTGAGAATATCCTACAGCGTTGATGCTATCCTCCAATGCTGATGTCATCCTCCGGTGTTGTTGCTATCCTCCAGTCTTGATGCAATCTTGCTGTGACGCCATCCCCCTATTAATATGCATGTTGATGTCGATGTGTTGTTAGATGAATAGATGTTTTCCTTTACTGCCTTTGTAATCTTTCTCTGCAGATAACGTCCTCCCCGAGGACAATGCAGCATTGATGTCATTACCTATTTATCTGATGTTATTATGTTGTCATCAAGTTTTGTTGTACAACCACCGATTTTTTTTTCCTTTATCACTCCTCAATGCGGATGTCCTAACATACTGATGTTTTACTCCAAGTTTGATATCATCCTCAAGTTTCAGCAATCTTTAGCGATGATGCCATCAAGGTGGAAATGTTGTGCATCAACCGGGATTGTGGTCATAAAACCAGAAATTTTCTCGTACGTGAAAATTTCGCGAATTTCTCGAAGAGTCAAGATTCGCGAAAGTAAAACGAACATGAAAGTTTGTGTCTACACAATACGTTGAAAGTTGGTGGCAATTCGTGAAAGTTTTACACCACGAAAAGGGGCGTACATCGGCTCCAATTCGCAAAAGTTTCATGCCGCGAATGTTTCGGGTTTAAAGGTACCTTGCCATATATGCACTTCAAGGAGGAACAAACACAAGTCTTCGGTCTGCTTTCATTTTATGTTCTCTTTTGCGCTCCCATTGGCTGGTTGGTTTGTTCCTAGTAATGGCGCTCTTCTTGCAAGACTCCTCAAGTGTATTTTCTCTTCTTTTTTTTTGTACTTCGTACAAGACATTCTGGTAGTTTGCATGTTAACGTAGTCCTGAATGCGGAAGGCACACAAGAGCGTTTCTTGGATATGAGTGGGTTAAACAAAGCTGCAGCTAGATTATCTGTTTAACGTATCACGCTCTTCCCCTGAAAATCCTGCAACTCGTTTTGACTCTGCGGCAGGGAATAGGGGCGTCGAGCGTATGAGGAAGAAGGGTCATCGAACTTCCCATTTAGGCCTAGCCTGGCTAAATGTCATTGGACATTGCAGCGGCGGTGGCTCGAAATACGGGCAACGGGGGCAGAAAGGGAGAGGGCCTGAGAGACACGGAGACGAAATTGAACTTCGCGATGGGAAAGCATGAACCGAGAGCACGTCTGCACGTTGTTTGTATGCGAAAAGCCATTGCCAATGATAAATGTGGATCGCTATACAACCACGACAGTCAGAGGGCACGGGGAGGTTCGGGACGGCCTTTAGAGGGGGAAAGGGTGGTAAATATTTACTGCTGAAATCAACGCAACGCTTCCGATAGAGACTTGTGTTTCCTTCTCCCAACCCTCCCTATGGCTATCCGCATGCAGGTATGGCAGCACATCGGATGAAAGACACGCCTGAAAAACTAGATTTAAGAGCAGACATGATCGAGACACAAGCTGAAAATACACTCAATGACAACAACAAGATAATAAAGAACCGACAATCACTGGATTGGATGATCGGATCAAAGATAAGGTCGAATTTCAAAGTCAGTGTTTTGAGTTCAAACATAAACCGTTAAATAGTCTTTATGTGAACCAATTTCTAAAATATCTTATAACACATTATGCTCACATTGTCATATCTTAAGTAAACTGTCAGTAAAATCAGTGTGCTAAACTATACGAGGTACGGCTTACCCGTATAATGTACTCAGTGACTGGGAGTCCACAAACAAGACAGTGTACCTTTAAGTATGGCATTGACAAATGTATTCTGACAAACGACAAACGTTATGGCGCCACCAAAATAAAGAGTAACATCATGACATCCCACTGGTGGAAATGTATTTACGAGTAAAACGAGGCAACTTTTGTAGTCTACAGGAGTACTTTCCTATTTTGAGTCTGGTTCAAAATTCAACCTTGTTTAAGCCATAGACTACCATAGGCTGTAGACAACCCGAGTTAAAGTTTGCTGCATGAATCTTTCTTTGATAGTCAAACGCATTCAATCTCCTTAAAGTGACACGTAATGACTCGTAGAGCTCGTAGTTTGTAGCTCGTGCCGTGGCAAAACTCGTAGTTACTGCAGTACTTATCTTGACTCTCAGAAGTGACATCGTATAGGTCGAGACCGTCTAAAACACAACCGGTTCTTCAGAATGAGACATTAGTTGGGAAGTTTAATACAGTTTAATACAGCGACGAAACAGTGACGATTTGGTGATAAAGAGGCCTGGGTTGACAGATATTTTACGCCCACATGTTGACTATGTCCACTCATCCTGTTTCTGCCGTTATTTGGCCTGTTCTTACTTTTGATATTTCCTTGTTGTAATCATTGTTGTGGTTATATTATGTTTATCATCATGGCAAGCGGTCATTTTGGATACTGTTCTGTTTTCAATTTTTTTTTCAACATTTTATCTCACTGAATTCGAGATCTTGGTAAGGTTGAAAGCAGTTTCAAGTGAAACTGTAGGACAACTATCTGAATAGTATTCGGAATCGCTGTCGGTGTTAATAGTGCCTCAACGGAGAAAACGTAAAACTTCTCTCCCTTCTGCAACCCTAAAGATTATGTTCTTTTCATGAAGTGGTATATATTATGAAGGTATAGGGGATTCAGATCATTCCTAAGAATGATAACACTGAAAACTTCTTTATGATTAATAGGGGAAACAATAACTACAGATTTCCAGTGAATTTATTCGGACATAGAAAAAATTCTCGAGTGACATCATGTTAATTTTTCATTTAGATCTCTCTTAAAACTCTGAGATGGAGCACCGTAAGATTTCATACGCAATGTTGGGATACATTATTCTTCAATAAGTTATGCAAAATTTAGCGACGTTTGCAAAATGATTATAATGCTTTTTAGGTAATCTGTCAAAACCTGACACAATGTACGTGGCCCACAATCCTTCTCTTAACTATGTTTCTTCGCAAAACTTCGAAGAGGATGAATCTAATAGCAAGGGGTTTGTCTCACCTATTCAACAGCATCCAAACTACTGTCTAATATGGCTTCCAAAATCTCAGGGTGATCATAGGAAACCAATTAATACCGTTGCATCGGTACTTTGGGTTGGAGTAGCGGTCTGGGCTGGCTTGCTGGCGCTGTATAAGCAATGATAAGCATAAGACGTGCTGTCTAAATAGGATGAGTAATATCAAAATTCTCACCAATATCGTTTTCTATCTAAAAGAAGTAAATAACTCTGACCCCCATTACTGCAGCCGATTTTATCCAGTGCCTAGTGCAGGCAAACATTATTCCCTCAAGTTTAGGTATCAAAAATCATATTATGAAGCAGGTAAAAAAAAAGCATGGTGTTATTGCAATGTATCACACGGCTATTCATTCATTTGAATGACTGCTCACAACATAGCTGTGATTTGTTTTCGTTACTGTTTTGTGTGTGTTTGTACTTTTTTGTTTTGTTTTGTTTTTGTTTTTACTCAGAGAGGCTTGGGGCATTTCTGGGTTGTCTTACTCCGGCAGACATCAGAGAATGCATTCATGTGTCCATCTGACTTAATCATTAATTACTGAAAGGAAGCGCCTGCTTCCTTTCTTTAACCCCGTTAACTGTTTTAAAGGACATCTGAGAAAGATTCCGTTCCTTTCCATGTCCTGCATATTGTCTGTCGTATTTGATAGACGAGTTTAACGACGAATTCTAATGAAAACTCATCTAAATTTATATCAGTAAAAAAAAAATGATACACTCTTCAATTTTCAATCTTGCCCAAGTACCCGGCCACTACTGGAACATGCAGAAGTATAAATAGATAGATAAATGAATAAACAAGAAGCATCTTCAACATCAGAGATCAAGTCAAAAGACATCGCAAAAATTGAAAATAAAACTCCTTCTATAACATGTTTGGAATTTGGAATGAATCTGAATACAACAACAACAACAATCATGGTAGACGTGGAGCAGGATGTGGGATACAAACTTTCAATCTTTTTAACCAGGATCTTTAAACATGCCAGGTTAAGGGGGAAGCCGCGTGCCATGTGGCGTCAAATCCGCGAGCTCTTCACCCTAAACCCGAGAGTCTAGGGGGATCAGGTTCCTTTACCAGGCAGTCCAGGCGGACATCGGCAGCGGGTCTGTGGGTTAAGCATGACAAGGGTGTGGCTCGGATATACGTGCGATGCTGTATATCACTATACACAGAACAGGTGGGACGTACGTGGTTTAAAATGGAAGCCCAATGGGATGCCTTTAGAAAGGTGTCAGCGACGCTATGAGCTGTGCCATTGTGGAAGCGGACACGAATCCTCATGGGCAAATTTATATCTATGTCGATACGAGTATCTATCTACACAGTGTCAGGTGTTCCTGTGTCTTATTCGTTATTTCTCTCACTCTCTATGTTCCTCTGCATCATTCTCTATCTATCTATCTATCTATCTATCTATCTATCTATCTATCTATCTATCTATCTATCTATCTATCTATCTATCTATCCTTCTAACCAGCTATATAGCTAGATATCTTCCCAGTTATATCCTGTTTGATATTGAATTCTGAAATCTCCATAGACTTAATACACAGGCCACCAGGTTCCCGTATGGAACGGGATATTTCTTTCTCACTATCCCTATCTATCTATCTATCCATCCATCTACCTAACTTTCTATTAATCTTTTATTCTATCTATCCAGCACTCTCTTTCTATCTATTCATGTAGCCATCTCTATCTATCTATAGATCTATCTATCTATCTATCTATCTGATTTTTTTTCTCGCACTATCTATATCTATCTTTCTGTATTCATTCTATATGTAAGTCGATTTGAATTTGTGTTTATCTATCTGTGTATCCATCTACTCATATTTCCATCTTCCTACTGCCAATTCTGTCACAATGTACCCACGTACCAGTCTCCTCGTGCATTCTTTTCTTTTTTCTTGTGGCATGAACTCTTGCTTTAAATGAACCCATCTTCGATCTTATCATAGCGTTGTCTATCGAACAAGCGATTGAATACTACCTCTGAGAGCTTGAGGTGTTGGTTGAAAGTGAAAACGTTGAAAGTGAAAACTCAGCTGCGATGCTGAAATAACAATGAAAATTTAAAAGACTGGAAGAGAGAAGACGAGACAAGACGAAAGCAAAGGCAAATTCATCAAAACAAACTGTTGACCTGGAAAATGATTACATCAAGTGTTTGTGCATTTAAGGGTGTCCCCCTACAAGAGGAGAGGTGGATTTTAAGGTAATCAACTAAAATCAATACTTTTTATCATACCGTAATTTTCATGGACAAGCATATTATCACAATCATTATGACATTATTCAATAATTATTAGTTATAACACGTCTTTAAGATTTGAGAGAAAGTAAGAATGTTTTGATTGTGAGAACCTGATAATAAGTAACTATATCTGATAATAAGTATACTATTTTGTACATTCCGTAGATTTTATCATAATCTCGACGTATTAAATTATTGCATATTTCGTCATCTTTCGTAATTAGCATGTTGTACTAAACGCTTATTCTAAAGCTTTGGAACCTACACCCCACAAGCTTTGCTTTTTAGTAGGTTCCTCATATTACACATCATTATATTATATGTTCTTATACATTTGTGCAATTTTATCTCATATTGACTGTTGTGTTAAAAACATTTTTTTTTCGAAATCAAATGGAATATAAAACTTGAATATGAAATGTGGAATATGGAACATGAATAAAAAAAGAATTGAAAAGTATTGAATTTATTCTTGATAGATGCAACTCATAGTCACAATACATTTTCAGACAAACTCAGAAAAGTGAAACAAATATAAAACAAAGTCATGCAAAGCAATTAATAATTAGGGCAAAGAAAAAAATAATAATCCAGACACATAGTACTATATAGATCATTTTGCGCGTCATGTGTTGCAACGGCGGCCGCTTCATCAGTTGTTCATGCTGACTCAGGCGTGTTATAGCCGCATAGTAATCGTCACCCGTAAAGAACGCGTGCAGCACCGAGTCATTGATCGACTCACCCCCGTGTCAGGGGATCTTAAAGCTGGCGGGTACGGGGAAGGGGCGGGTGAGACAACGCCCCGCTCTGTCTCTGGCTTGGCAAAGTGAGCAGATCTAACAATCCATGTATTTGAAATTATACCAAACGTGACGCCAAGACAACGCGACATAATAATTCACATATCCTTACAGTATCCTTCTTCATTTTTTTCTCTCTCTAATCACAAAAGGTTTGGGTTTTCAAAATCCAAATTGATTTTATACAACAAATATTTCACGAGTCAAGGAGTACAGGAAAGGGAGGTGGCAAACCCCCGACATCAGAAGCAAAAATGAAATGAGTATTGTCACGATCGATCAGAGAAGCAATCAATGAGAGAAAATGTGTTGAAAGCCTCAGAAATTGAGAAAGCTGATACGCTGCCATTGCTTTCCCATGACAAGGACTGCTGGGCTGAGCGAGCTTTCATTACAAAGTTGCAGATTTCAGAGTATACGGCGTTGATGATGTCTAACAAAATCCGTGAAAACGTTCCTGGCTCATCATGATACTCTTTCAACTCTCTGATACGAATTAATATATTGTATTTTGGGAAGGACACAAACACACGAGTCTGTATGTATCTGTCTGAATGGGCTAGTGATGGTGCGGTTGGTTTTTTTTTTCCAACACAGCACCCTGCCTTCCAGGTGAATGTTTTCCAAATGAAACATTTGTGTGTGTGTGTGTTTTCTTTTAAACTGAAGTGATACAACATAAAGACGAGAACTGAAGATTATGTGGAATCATATCAGAGTCAATGGCATCTCAGGTCTCAGGTAAAATATATCGCGTTACTGCTTTGTTTTAATACATATTTCCACCTTTGTTATCAACTCTAGAATTAGTGAGAAGTGCCATTTTCTGTGAACTATATTATAGGGATTATGTATTCATTGATCAATTGTTTTAAAGGACAAGTTCACCTTCATAGACATGTGGGTTGGGTGAATGCAGCAATATTAGTAGAACACATCAGTGAGAGTTTGAGCAAAATCGGACAATCCGTTCAAAAGTTATGAATTTTTGAAGTTTCTGCTCCGTCACGGCTGGATGAAAAGATTACTATAGCTTGTGATGTCACATGAGTACAACGATATAAAGAAAGAATAAAGAAAATTCAATATATTTCCATTTTTCTCGCATAACAAAAGAACACTCGATTTCTCTCTTTCAGAAGGCAGGGGGAATAATATTACCCTTAATATACGTCAGTAGCAAGTCGAAGAAATGTGCACTTTATTCAAAACGTAAAGTTTTATAAAATTCTCTTTTTATTTTCCTTATATAGTTGTACGCATGTGACATCATACACTGTAGTAGTCTTCTCTTCCAGCAGTGACTGCGCAGATACATAGAATATTCGTAACTTTTGAACGGATTGTCCAATTTTCCTCAAACTTTCACTGATGTGTTCTACTAATATTGCTGCATTATCTCAATCCTTATGTATATGAAGGTGGACTTGTCCTTTAAGTTATGTTACATGATACATCGTGATTACTTCACGGTAAATCTCCCTTTAAATAGCTGCTCTACACCCTCCTTGCCATACCATGCAGTCATCTTTTGTGGTAAGGTCTTGTGCTGTCCTTCAAGACAAAAATACGTTCGTATATAGGAAATACAACTGAAAGTCTCGAACTTCCTGAACACCTGGCTTAGCACTCCTTCTTTTTTCCCGCGATCAGCATGTTGAATAATGGGAATTAATCATAATTGTGTCCTTAGACAAGAAGCAACAGCGTTCGCCCGCAAACTATCAGAATTAGATTAGGATGCGTCACATCCAACCACCGACAGGCTGTAAGGGCGACACTGGATTCACGAGAAAAACGAATTTCCTGCAGGCGTCCTGTGTGTATTAAACGTGGATCAGGTCCATTCGCGTGACGGATATAATACAGTCGAGCTTCAAGTTGACGCATGTGCGGTATGATCCAAACCTGCGCAGCATGCGTCAGTCATAATATTTTGAATGATAAAATCACATTTCAATCTAATTATGACGTTAATGAGCGATAAGAACGAAATCATCCTTCCACATCTGTCTAACTTTCTTTGACATGAAGTTATTTCATTTCCATCAACAAAATACATTATTTTTGCACGCGTACATAACACAATGATATGCAAAAGACATACAAAATAAAATTACATTATAATTTTTTTTTCATGAACTTCAAATAGCAGACGTAAAATAGTAAAACGATTGTATAAGTTGTAACTAATAATTACGATGGAAATTGAGGGGTCCATGCTCTACAAAAGTTTAGCTTGTAAGTCGTAGATCCCTCATGAAAGAAAAACAGAACACATTATAAAGCTGACGTAATGAACGATTAAACAAAATAAAGATAAATAAACCATGAAGAAATCTTATAAGTAAAGTATATTGAAAAAATATGCAGGCTACCTACTAAGACTGTAGGTGTGTATGTGTATATGTGTGGGCAGTGGAAGGGGGAAGGTGGTTTGGTGTTTCATTCTCCATGGATCTCCTAACCGACCGTCGGGAACGACTGGCGAAGAGTTGATTTGAAGTAAAATGTTTCGCTTTAACCAAGAAACTACTAATGATAGAATGTCGACTCGTTGCAGTGTCATGACAATTTGTTGGAAATTTCAGCGGCGTTATATCCTGCGTTAAAAACCTATTGTAGGAGAGTGTTTGCCAACTTGCAGTCCTTCACCCCCCAAATTAAGACTGCCTTCAGCCTCAGTGATTCTCTAACACAAATGATTGCAGTGACCCTATTCATAATTGGGTTCGTACTAAACAAAATATATGTAAATGACCAATGTGATAACGACAATGAATCCATATGTCATAGTGTTGTTGACAGAAACATGCACGAAATAAACGCGTTCATCCAACATCAAACAGACAACGCCACGAGTATTCAAATTAGAATGAACAAAAACTGAATATATGCAATCTTCCATGTCTCAAAAATGTCTGGCTCGGTGTTATGATGTGGTATGTGTCCATCTACAATCACGCAGTGTTACATGAATATCAGAAGGACATTAAACAAAAGACGAATATCACCTCTCGAGATTACGGTGGGGTACTCATGTGACCTCGTCCTTTCTTTGCAAGACGAGGTAAGAGGATTCTTCCCCTGTATCTAAGGCTATTGATACTTCCCCTTTAATGGTCGGCATTATTGATGGTTAATGATCATTATTGATGGCTTCCTTCACGTCCCGTTTTTATCCGTGGGACGAGCCTAAACATAGAGGTATGAGCCGATGACGTCATGGTTACACCGTGGGGGAGGGGCGGGGGAGGGAGAGGGAGAGGTAATCTGACCAAACTTAACCCATCCTCATCATGCATTTAACTATAATTTCCCGTGGTCCAACCCACCGGAAGATACTCCATCCTGTATGCATGTTCTGAAGTACAGATCTTTATCATATCTTATACTTATTTTCATTCAATCGTCGTTTATATAAATGCAACCTTTGACCTCACATCACGTTCATAGTACGGTATCCTCGTTGTTTGTGTTGTTGTTGTTGTTGTTGTCGTCGTCGTCGTCGTCGTCGTCGTTGTTGTTGTTGTTGTTGTTGTTGTTGTTGTTGTTTGGCAGTCAGTTATCATACCGCAGACGATTGGTGCCGCTGGTATAGCAGCTCTCGCCAATGAGCGCAAAGGTCAAAGTCTCACACACACGTCGCGATTTCTGTCGATATTAACCGATATCAGAGTCAATAATCAACCACCGCGTCAAACACTCGGTGGAGCCACTTTCAGATAGCCTCAAGGGTCATACAAATGTGAAAAAAAAAACACGCGACGGACTTAAAGGGACATTCCAGACGATATTTCGTAATTTCACATCATGTAGTACATAAATCGACAGTTCCATGCATAGATTTGTGGAATTTATTGTGGTCCTTGAGCAGAGAATCAAATACTCTGAAAATATTAAACAAATTACACTGAACTTGTTGATGACACAGGAGCCTCAGATATTTCAGAAATGTATATAGCAGTGAAATCCCAGTACAATACCACTTGCTTAACAAGTTCACCTGTGTAGAATCTATGCATGCCTTCTTCTTTGGTTCTGCTTCCTTGAGCCCTAACTCATGCATTCTTATGGTAAGGCTGCCATGTCATCATCCTTGTCCATTGTAATTTGTATAAATTTTGAAACATTCTCATTCCTCATCCCAATCGCAATAAGTTCTGAAACTCTGTACTCAGTAAAACTAATTCATAGTTGTTGAAGTGCAAAAGTCTGAAAATCGTCCGGAGGTCTCCTTTAAAGACTTGACGAACCATTGTATGTTCTCGGAACATAAAATATACTCAGGGCCAGAATCTAGAGGACTATGTCCCGTTAAAATATGTCTCCCCCTAAATATACTATCATGAGTTTATGTAGTTTATCTAATTGTCTTGTAAGTGCTATCAAGTAACACCACATTTCTTCATAAAAGTAGGGGAGATGTTTATGCCTTCCTATCAAAACGTAAAATGAGCGAAAAACTATTAAAAAGATTGTAGCATAAATGGATGAGAGTATAAGAGTTGCATGTTATATCAGTGTATAGGATTTAAAAGTACGATCATTGTTCGATATCAAAGCTCAAAAACCCAACAGAAGTTTTGTTTTGTTTTGTTTTTGTTTTGTTTTTTATTGAATCTCTGATAGTTCTCTCTATCCGACTTTTTGGTTGATATCCGAATTAGCCACAAGAAAGAGAATCACATAATCGGTGAAACATGAACACGAAATACCTCATGAAATGTTCATAAAGAAGACCAACATTCGAGCATTAGTATTCATTACTGAATTATTATTCTGAAGTAAGTCACCAATAAAAGAATGAAGAGAGACGGTGCCAAGTGCATGGTATTCCTCTCGATTCAAAAATAGCAATTATTGATCTTGTAAGTAAATTCATGGACACGGAATAGTGTAGCTGAAATATGTTTCATATTTAAAAAATGAATAAAGTATATCGCTCAGGATACTACTTTGAGTGAGATATACACTACATGCGACAGATCAGCAGAGTTGTATTGTGCAAGTAGCAATTGGCGTCGTAATTCAAAGAAGATTAATATGCGACTTTACAAGTTTTAAAATTACAAGATATATAGTATACGTCTTCATGGTCTTTTTGTTTTCGAAGTGAATATAGGTGAGGGTTGCCTTTAACGGCACAATAACAACTAAACCTTTACGTTGTTTACCCGCACTTTGGTCTCCAAATGTTAGAAATATATAGGATGTGTATTGTGTATTTATTTACCGCACTGTGCGATTACATTCGAAGCGTGAGCCCGTGGCTGATTGGGCCTCCGTCAGTTAGATTTATGGCGGGAACCGGGCCGCGGCACTTCCGTAAGGCGAGCATCGAGTTCATGTAAACTGATAACTTTATCAGATTTCCTTTGAACTAACGAAGCTCTGACACGCTATGGAGAGACAAGCCTGTATGTAGCTAGACGTGCAGGAAATTCAGCAAGGGGAAATCATCAGAATTCACGAGTCAGTCTGTCCGAGTGCGACAATCTCGAAGATAGAGCATGGTAGATGTGCCTGCAGTGTTTCATATTAGGCTTTTTCCGTGCTTCATAGGCGCCGTTAAAGGTGTTTCTTTTCAAAGCAACGAAGATGAAAAGTAGATGAACAGATATTGGTGCGAAGGAAAATTATGAGCAACCACAAATGAAACTGAACATTCATGCTGGTAGACCGTAGATTATGTGTTATTCAAATGCAACGAAAATGAGATTTTCTGAAAGCTGCGATTTCCTTATAGGCCTAAAGCGATTAGTAAGCTTACTGCAGGAAATTTAAAAAAAAGAAAAAAAACACACACACACATATCGTTATACAGAATATGAAAAGCCTCATGGAAAGAGGGTTGGATATGATCATGTATCGTATTAAAAAGAATTTAAAAAAAAATTATATGCACACTGTGTTCCTTGCGTCGACGACTCAAAGGAGGAATCACGGTTAAAAAAAAAAAAATACATTTCCACATCAATTAGATTGTTTGCGTCGCACTGTTTACAATTCCATGATGCCTTTGACGTTAATCATCGACGAGAAAAAAAAAAGACACATTCATTAGTTATAGCAGAACTCAGCTGCTAGTTCTCAGATGAAACTCTGTGGATGCGCGAGGCGGCTCAAGATGAAGTGTTTCTTCCTTTAACACATGGCAGCACATACGGCAACTTTACGCAAATACCCAAGTGCAACAAAGAGCCATGAAAGCAGTCCCCTGCTGTAGTTAATTGTTCATTGAAACGCCCAAGCGAGGCACGGCGTGAAGTCCAATGAAGACGGCTGAATCCCCCTTCAAGGTTCGAACGTTCCGTACATGTACTGATAGAGCATGATGTGCGTGTACATGATTGTACTTTTTACACATTGCTGCACTATAAAACGCCCGCGGATGAACCATTGCAGTCGCGCGTGTCTAATTTCTGACCCCAGCGGCTAATCGCATGTGTCGGGGGGTCGCTGGCGGCTGGGAAGCCCGGCCCGGCGGAACCCGTAGCGCGACATTCAGGGGGTCATGCATAAAGAAAGTTGAGAAGGGTGGAGCATGGGGCTAAGCTATGTGGGTGGAAAATAGCCGTGGAAAAACCATGAAGAACTACAGGGAAAAAGCTATGAAATCGCCCACAGACCTTTTAGTGATTACCTGGTGTAATCAAAGGCAAATCGAGCCATAACGTTTGTAAGTAATCAAATCCGAACAATCTATCATCATGCAAGAATGATGTATGGCAATACCATTTGAGATCACATTATAAACCTAATACGTGAAGTGATGGTAAACACACACAAACACACGCACCCACACACATTCGATATTGTTATTATTCATAATATTCACAGGCAATATAAATGCACATGTTTGTTTTGTTGCAAAGATCTACTCAAAGAAATAATGGGACCGCATGGCCAGTTGTACTCATTCGAAAAAAAAAAATAATGATGATGGAAAATAACGTGTTCATTCTCTACTCTACATCCGTCTTCCTATTATTTTTCATCACACACACTTCTTCTGTTCTTGAAATCATTCTGTATATTTTTCCTTGTGTGTTCCTCCTGCTTGTGTGTTTTTTTGTTATGATTTCCTGTTCCATATCGCTGTGGTTAGTTTTGTTTTTGTATGTCAATACGTGTAGTCAATCTCAGTCAATATAAAAGGAATATTATACGGTTTAATATGATTGAAGAATCACTGTATAGAATGGCTGTAGAGGAAAAGAATTTTTATTTTCGAGATGGACCAAACGATAAAACCGGGATGAATCCAGAATACCCCGAATTTTATTCCTTAATCGTGTCGTGAGATCAACCCTACTAGAAAATAACACAGTGTCCCACAGTGTGTTCAAAATGATTCACATAGTCGGCTATGTGAAAAGGCTCGAATTTAACAGTGATGCAATCACACTGTGGTGCGATTTTTTCACAGATAAATCACATATCTATATAGGTACTGTTTCACACTGTATTGATGATTGACAACGTGTTCAAAATGTTAAAAAGCTCGAATTTAACAGTGTGAAGAGATTTCACACTGTGTGAAGAGATTTCACACTGTGTGTACAACATGTTCACACTGTGTTTCACATTGTGTTTACAATATGTTCACACTGTGTTTCACATCGTGTTTCACACTGTGGGATACTGTGTTCTTTCCAGCAGGGTTTGCTGTTTTGAGATTCCACCCCCCCCCCAAAAAAAAAAAATAAAAAATAAAAAAATCATATTGTTTGTCAGAATGAGTGCATAGAGATCTCAGCTGTGACAAAAGTGCCGAATTAAAAGATACTGTGAGAATTCCAAGTTCATGATTATCACTGAAATAAAACTCAAAACGAGGGGAAAACATATTTAGGCCAATGCTGGGTTTCTGGTTTTGTGACAGTATTTCTTTCGATTACATTTTGCAATTTCGCCTCATTGCGATAAATTGAGATGAGTCCCGAAACATCCTGACTGTATATGCCGACAAGTTAGAATAATCTTTCACGAGAGAAGAGTTATGGACAAGGGTCAGTGTAAAGATACTTACATCTTATCTTTTGAATTTAAGTTATCATAACATAGCATCCCTTTGGTAGTCATATGATTATGACTGTTTGTTTTGGGTAAAAGAATTTTTCGCTCAATTGCGAACTTTATCGCTGATTAGTATAATTATTAGCAGCACACTTTCGAGGAAAGTTTACAAAACATCATGGTCCTGATGTATGGAGCTCATTGGCTGATGATCATTGTTTGAATATAAATCTTTAGGTAAAGTCAGTTTGCTTTGTTTTCCTGTAAAAAGCTCCCAACTCATGATCCCTGCGTAGACTATCACCTTTCTTCTCTTCTCTTTTCTCAACTTTTCCTATTCGGGTGTCCCCTTATTTTTGTTCCTTAAATTCGTTTCTGTTTTGTTATATTCCATTTGTGTTGTCCTCCTACATCGAATGACATTGAAAATACTAGAAAGTACACGTTAGTTTTTTCTGTGTGTAGGCCAATGTGTTTTGTTCCTTCAGTTAGAAATAAGAGATACCTGTAACAAACCAGTTATTGTCCACAGGCCGTTATCCAAGTCAAGCGAATTGCTTATTGCTTATTGACGGTCTCCTCCACCTGTATATAGTTTAAGATACACCATGAAATATATGTACGTGTTATTCTCACATAATTATATAGTTATGAGTACTCTTGTTTATAGTTTCATGTGATTTTTTTTTTATTTCGTCATGCTCATTTCTTTAACACAAGTGGAGAAAACTGAACGTATACCATCAGATTCAATACAATGTAATGATGAAAAGATTTTTTTTCACAAAAATTTACAGGGGTTAATGGGTTAAGTAGGCCCTAAATGCTATAAATCAGTAATTTTATGATTGAAAGGGTATCGTTCTCACGGGTAAAGACTTAGCAGAACACTTTGGATGAAATGATAATGATGACTCCGACGATGAAGATGATTCTGATTGTAACGATTCTTCGTTTTCCTTTTCAACTATATATCGTCATCAGCATTACCATCATTGTTCAGAGAAACATGCGTTCAAAAATTGAGATCTGTTATCCTCTTTGCTTTAAAAAATGTATTACGTTCTTGTCTTGAAGGCTGTGGTCGGTTCGGTCAATTCGATTCTGACTCCGGTATAGGCCACAACATATGCCTGGGATAATATGTGTACGTCGAAGGTCCGCATTTCGTGTCAAGTTGCCGGATCACGTCTCGCATGTCTGGTTGAATTTCCCGACGCTTCCCGAAAAAAAAAAAATTATGCTCTAGAAACAGATCCACCTTTACACATTCTTTTTTTTTACCCTTTCCCCATCCTTTACCAGATCACTCCTGCCCTCATAATATACTATTTCACATGTCAGCCTCTTTTATTCTCTTTTCTTCGTTCCCTCCCCTCCCTCTTCCCCTCCTCGTCCAAGTTGTATTCTTTATTACTCTCCTATAGCTCTGCCACGTCCGTCTTTCCTGTCTCCCCCTCTCCTCCTCCGTATCTCCCTCTCTCTTTTTTCCATGTCTGCCCCTTTCCTCTCCCACCTTCTTTCCTCTCCCATTTTGCCTGTCTCACCCTCGATCCCTCCCACATCTACTCTCAGGTGACACACTGACATTAAGGGTGTCTGACCCTGGAGGGTAAGGGGGAAAATGGTGCAAACTGGAGAAAGAAACGTCGTGAGCAAAATAAACGTGAGCAGAGAGCTTCGGTGACTCGCTGCGGAGAGAATTGTCTCGAAGGTGATGGAGAATGGGAATGGGAGGCTGAGAGGTCGGAGGAGAGGGGGGGGGGGGAGGGGGCGGGGAGGGTGAGGGGAACATTCAATCTCCTTTCCAGCTATATCATTCCTTAAACTCAGAGCCAGGTCTAAATTTAGAGGTATTCCCCACAAGTAACATTACGGGTTGTAATATTGGCCATGCTATGCTGAGGAACATAAGACGGATATGTTTGTCAGAGACAGAGAGGAAGGGAGAGAGAGGGGCGGGGAGGGAGGGAGGGATGGATGGAGGGAGAGGGAAGACGAGGATATAGGCCAGGTATGTTCAGCTTTAGACATTTAGGAGGATGGAGTTATTCAAATCGGAGCAACTTATCTCCACAATCATGATTCGAATATCTCGGTCGGAACCTCTGTGAATGACGTGGCACTCAACATGGAGTCGCATGACTCTCCACTTCCATTGTTCAAACAAGAAAAAAAATCGCAAAGGAGAACGTAAGAGAATATCACTGCACATTTTACTTTTAGCCTAACTTGCTCTACATGCATAAAGTCAAGAATGTGTGAGATTCATTGACATTTTTCTTCTTCACTTTTTTTTTCTTTGCACTGCAAGTACGGTCTTGTTTCTGTTTTATAGATTAAGGTTCCTTTACTCCGCTGTCTGGCTACAAAACGTAAAGTCAAATTCAAAGACACAGTGAGAGAAAATGATATGTTTTCGCTTCCATTTTGCTTTTAAGCAGGCATATGAGATCATTTGCTCTGAAGAGATGATAAGGTAAGTATATGGAATTCCAAAGACAACACGTCAGAAATTCATGTAAATCTATATGTCTGCATCTGTCCATAGTTTGGATGTTGCCAGCCTGTCTTTCGCGGGGTGTAAGCAAAATTTGATTAGGCCGGTCTGATTCATCTTCTCACATCTATAACATGTTATGTCCGTATATATATTTAGCTGGGCTATCCAGGGAGATGAGACCTCTCACCTCCCTGGGCTATCTTTAAGCCTTTCTTTGACACCCGCCATTGGTTTTCAAGATTGTCCGTTAATACTGTGGAAAATTAAATGATCTTGAATATTATGATAAGTGATCATAATGGTATAATTCTTTGAATTAATTTTACAAGAACGTCAATTATGATAATATAAAATACACACCAATCATTTCGCCATAATAAGTTTTCGAGTTAATGCTGAAATTCATATTTTACTATAGATTCAAATGGCATTTGAGGCGAAGCGATTCTGGGTAATACCTATACTCCTTCAATAGATTGAGACCATAATTACACCAGACTGAATCAAATGCTTATACCTATCCGATTACTGGGACCAAGGAATGTTAATGCGTTTTTTTGCCTTCATTCAATTTGAATCCCCCCCCCCCCCCAACATGAAAGCCAGTGGCGGAAATGATAGCATTTTGCTTTCAGAACCGACTCTTATCGTGTTTTGATGAGAATGGAAACATTCTTTGTTAGTTTCAAATTATGCGCTGATGACTCAGCCCCGCGGGGTTCTCTCTATTGCACCCTTGACGAATGCATGGCCGTAAGCCACCCCTCCCTCCCCCCTCCCCCTTCACTGTATTACGAATTATACCACGACGGTTAGATGAAACCTGTTAGGAATTGAACAATTTCTCTTCCAAAAGTACAACAACCCCTATGCATCAGCCTACGATACGAAAGAAAGAAAAAAAAATGATGATTTAATGATAACACAGGAGGGGGGCAAGGGGATGAATTCCTTCGAAGAAAGAAAAATGTCCCCACATGGCTCGTGTGAAAGGTTAAACGATGCGATTTACTTCCATTGCCTGTTGTTGTTTTTTCTTCATTCCAAAGAAATCATTCCACTGTACCGTTGTAAGATTTCTACATAGTCCATTTTTTTAAAGAGGTTCTTCTCTGCGGAACATATTCTATAAAGATCAAAACAAAACAAAAACACCTTCAACCCCACCTCTCCTCAAAAAAACCAACAAACAAAGAAACAACAAAACTATATCTTAAGTTATCTTCCTCGCGATCAAAATGTTGTGAGATATCAATAATGACTATACAACTGCTGTATGTAATGAGAGATGCTAAATCAGCCGAACTCTGAAAAGCACCTTTATAACTATTATCTTCCCAACTCAATTCTATTTCTCTCTCTCTCTCTTCCATGCTCCGTCATTCATGTATCCATTGTTTGCCTCTCCCAACTTTACCACTCTTCTACTCTTTATTCATCTTCTCTTCCTTTTCCTTCCTTCTTCTACATCATGATACTGGCTAATATAATTTGTCTATCGATATTTGCAGTATACAATCATCATATTTTCATTTGATCGGGTTTTTTTTTTTTAGATTTCTTTTCCTAATTAGTGCATGTGTGATATCCAATCTTGGGATTTCTTTCACTGAAAAAACCCCAGAATCTCCTCCAAGGTTGCTCATTCACTGGTACTAGTTCTACTTTTTTTTCTATAACAAAGTTAGTTTGTCATAATTTGATGTGCAACTGTGACCCATGTGCGGATATGTTGCATCGAATTCACAATGCGTAATCAATAAATGAACTTAAATCAATCCAAATTGAATCAAACCATAATCACAGCGAATCTAGGGGAGGTCTTGCAGTAGTTAAGAGTATAGCTCCTATATTCTAATGGCCCGATTTAATAGTCATCACAAAAGGAATATTGTCTGCAATAATGAAGTGAATTAAGATCTTTGCGTCAACGGAGCTATACTTGCACAAGTTGTCATTAACTGGCCTCATCAACTTCGTCTCTACAGCCAATTAAAAGACAGCTAATCATTCAATTTCACTGGCTTCATGGGAGGTAAGCCTAATTATCCGGCAACATGGACGAAGGCGCTGTTGATGTTACCGCTAATAAAGACAGAAATTCTGATGATAATGATAATTTCAGTATCGTGATAGCAATTATTTTGAGTTGACCTCGTATAATACAACAGGTATTATATTTTATTTCATTTCTTGCTTGATGGAAAAATAAACTGAACTGAACTGGACCTGAAATAAGTCGGAGGCAGTCGTGCGACAAAGCCTGACCTGTCAGGCCGGGCAGTCATGACAATATGGCGACCGTCTTCTCACGTGCAATTGCGCGATTTCTGCCGATGGGTCAGTGGGCGACCAGTGTACCGGTCGCACGTCAGTCCTCAGTGCTGTCGCCAGTTCAAAATCGTCAGTACGTTAATCATCTGCAGCAGTCATGGTAGTGGTCACTAGGCTGCACTGGGCGCAGCGTTATGGGGGAAGTCGTGTGACTGATTTTCGCTTGAACAGGAAAATGAAAGAGCAGTACTGGGGAAGGATTGTAAGAATACTAGGAGAAGGGGGCAATTTTGTTGACGATATAATAATGACGATAACAATACATTTATTATGACCACGACCAAAGAAGTAATACAGATGTGAGAGTATAAGATAAGCTAACAAGAAGAACGAACCTATAGTAAGTGAAAGGATCGAGTTCGTTCATTGTATTGAGAACAAAATCAAACAAATTTATTGTTATCTTCCAGAGTTTAAAAACTTAATGTGTAAGTCTCTATTTGCGAAGCCCCATGGTTTAGACGCTATCAGATTGTCTACTCTTTGGTCATATGTTTGGATGAGCCGTTCAGCCGACACTAGTCATATCCCAAATGCCATCATAAAAAAAAAAGATAAAAAAGTTCGTTATTCACTGTTACAGTCCACAGACAGTGACAGACATGATTGGAAGGGCCCTTGAATATTGGTAAAGTGTTGCGCGTTGTGCTCAAAGTATGAATATGAATAAAAAATTCAGAAAACATCCAAAGAGGCTCTTCGGCATGAATATTCCTGTTTAAGCAGCCAAGGGGATCAACACATAAAAATGCAGGTGTGCCTTCTCAACAAGGATATAAGAGGTAATACAGTGTAATAACAATAATACAGACACTAATAATGCGCAAAATTCCACTCAGAAAGAGAGAACGCTCAAGGAGCTCAATTAATATTTAGCGCGGAAAGATGATGAATGACTTGTGCATTGTTTCTACGGCATGATATGGTGGATTTTAATTTTCAAAATTTCATAATTAAAACTAGTAGCACTTCTTAATTAGATTTCAGTTTCAACTCGATCTGATTGATTGTTTATATTTGATTGTTTAAACGCACTTCTTTCTTCCATGCACTTTGTTATTGTCTTTCTCTGCATGCGTGAAGATGCGGAAGCGAAGATGGACATCATTCAAATTTGCGAGATGTATTGAACAGAAACGAGCAAATACAAAAAAAACTTTACATGGAGTAGGGAATTTGATTTGATTTATTGCTTTACAGCACCTCTTTTCTCTTCTCTATTGCCACTTCAACGCCACTTCAACCGTTTTTGTCATCGTTCTCCCTGTCTTATTAATAGAGCTATTAATCATAAGTTTATTCCATCCCCGTTGCTTTTTTTTATTTTTCTAATCTTTCATTCAATTCATAACCTAACAACTGCACGTTTGCGTTGTTAACATCTCGGCGCTATAATCATTAAAAAAAAAAATGTATCATGAGTTTCACCTTTCTATGCTTTATGTACGTACACTTTATTTATTTATTCATTCATTTATTCAGTATTTTCTACCCCGGGTAGCCACATCTTTGGTTTCTACACTGTTATTCTTGGGGGCCCTGCAACAGAAATACAAAGTACAACAGTTAATTCAACATGCACAAACTTTACTTTGTCACACGGAAATTTCATATCTTCAAGAAAAATGTGTAATATCTATCGTTTTCTAACGTATACTTGAATTGATATACTAAAAGTTCATCGTAGTCTTAACATTGGCAACTAAGTTGGTGATAGTGCTTATACATTGCTGTCTTCATTATTATGATTATTAATGATTAATGTCATAGTTCCGTTATAATTGTAAGTTTCTTTTTTTTTACATCCTCACCTTCTTGGGATTTTTAAAGATACTTACCTAGGGGGTTTATTGTTAAAACGGTGACTTTTTAATGATATGTTATTATATCAAACGGGCCATTATGAAATAAGCGATGCTTGTATTGCGGGTGAAAGAAGGTATGAATAAGATAGGAGGTACAGGGGCGGGTAAAAATGACCAGTTGCACGTTGATTCTATCTCAGTCCCATTTGGAGACCGAAGAACACCGTTCCTCTATAGTCAAGAGAGGTGCGGACGCCTCTGAAGCACTTTTTGAAGGTCTGGTACACTCATCGACGTTTTCATCGCTGTCATTGTTGCTGTTAAATTTTACTTAACCCCACTTATCATGTCTCCACATAAATTTACTGGGAATAAAGTCCATGCAATATGGTTTTGACATTTAATGATTATACATTGATATGTAAGGTAGATAGAAGAGAAAGTTAATGACCATGAAAAGTCATAACGACTTTCACAAACACAAAAGTGGGTTCATATGTTTTACATTTTACATTTTTAAAGGCTTTTTCATAATTATCTTCTTACCGAAGCGAATTCTGTTTTCAAGTTATATAAACGGGCAAAGCAAAAAGATTGTGTAAGAAATAGTGAAGGGATAGTTACTTTCATTGAACAATCACACACTCAACAGAGTCCGCGCATAATGAACGATACGCGTGTTATGGTTAGGATACCAAGTTCAAAACAGTGTTGATAAAATCGTCATTACACGAAACAGCACACATATAGCACACACAAATATATGCAAACACACAAGAAACACTTTTGCACACTTTTGCACACTTTATTATCTATAATAATTTATACTTATACACAAACATACAGCAATAGATTTCCAAGCTCACGCACACGTTGATATTTCAGTTCAACATCATTGCATGTCATTTGGGAAAAACAGCCAGGTGTAGTTTTAAAAAGACATCACACCCATATTTATAAACTATCAAGTACTTTATGCAGGTAGAAGGCTGTAACATGGACAGAATCAATGTAAAGAACGTGACGGCGCCACAAACATTGATGTCATAATCAGCTGGTAATTTGCATTCATTCCCTTTATACGTACACCCAGATGCCTATCAGCATCCAATGACCGAGACGTCGTTTTGATTAAAATTCTTCGTCGAACTTCAGTTCTTCATTTGAAAAGGAATTCGCCAGGAGGTATGGGTAGTCGGTTAGCCATGCATGACTCCGATACCCCCAATCTACCCGCTGAAGGCATGCGTGCTATCCCGTCCTAGTCCTCCCAAGAAATCAATGGCGGGTCAATAAGTGACCAATTAGGATCGATTTTTATCCTGCCGAAGAGTTCTATAAGAACGGGTGCCTCATTGGATGTAGGCTGCAGGGAGTCATACAGGTCTCGGGAAACAGCAGCTGCTCCTGACGTAGTTGTCACGTGATCAAGAGAGGACACTTAAAGAAAAAAAAAATAGCACTGACACCGGCATGATAACAAACGTGTAGTATAGTTTCCCCTTAGTATACAAACGCGAATATTAAAAATATTTTACTTTAGTTCCTTTGTCCATTGGTTCCTTCTTCTAGAAAAAAGGGGGAAATGAATGAAAATTATGAAGCTGTTAGGCTCTATATATCTTACACAACTATTTTACCATGAAACATCAATCGAGAATCACTGAAGTAAAGACACACAGAATAAGTGAAAGAGAAAACGAATTACCTGCAAGCAACGAAACAAAATCGGAATGATTTTGGTGTATGAAATAATGCACAGAATATCTTTGAAAAACAACAGCCACGTGTAGTGGATTTTGTCAAGAATGCTTTTGTTTGATACCCTGATCTTCAAGGGAAATCGGGAGAGATTGTTTCAAATTCTGCCTATTGGCACAGAAAATATACGGTACTCTACAAACCATTCAATAAGAGCACTTTGTCTAATTCCGATCGATAGATATGTAACACCGTGCCGTGGGAGCAAAAGGGTGTGTGCTGACCGTAACCCCGCCGGACCGCCCGGGTGGGTTCATTCAATACCGCGTTGCTCATTGTTACTGGCAGCTTTTTCTTTTTTTCAAAAGCTTTAGTGGTGTACAAGGATGGCAGTCAAGACGGGCAGGATGAACTAAAGACCTAATCTTGTCTGGTTTCCTTTCATCTAATTCTTGCCTTTTCATGATCAATCTGTATGTATGTTCTGCCTTTTCTCTCTCTCTCTCCCTCTATCTATCTATTCATCTTTCTATATATCTATCCTTCTATCAAACTGAATAGTTTCTTATATTTCTCTGTCTCCTTCTCTGTGTTGCTCATGTGTTCATGTGTTTGTGTCTCTCAAGGACTCTCTCTTCTCTTTCAGTTGTTGCCTGTTCCTCAAATCTTCTTTGTCAATCTCCATCTGTATTCTCTCTCTTCTGTCTCTCTGTCTATCTATCTATCTATCTATCTATCTATCTATCTATCTATCTATCTAATGATATCTATCTATCTATATATCTATCAATCAATCTATCAATCTATCTATCTATCTATCTATCTATCTATCTATCTATCTATCTGTCTATCTATCTATCCCTCTATCTATCTATCTAATGATATCTATCTATCTATATATCTATCAATCAATCTATCAATCTATCTATCTATCTATCTATCTATCTATCTATCTGTCTATCTATCTATCCCTCTATCTATCCATCTATCTATCTACTCTCTATCTTGATATATCTATCTATCTATCTATCTATTTATCTTTCTATATATCTATCCTTCTATCAAACTGAATAGTTTCTTATATTTCTCTGTCTCCTTCTTTGTGTTGCTCATGTGTTTATGTGTTTGTGTCTCTCAAGGACTCTCTCCTCTCTTTCAGTCGTTGCCTCTTCCTCAGCTCTTCTTTGTCAATCTCCATCTCTATTCTCTCTCTCTTCTGTCTATCTATCTATCTGTCTATCTATCTATCTATCTCTCCCTCTTTCCTCTCTCTCTCCCTCCCTCCCGCTCCCTTTCTCTCTCTTTCTTTTAACTGCATTTCTCCGCATATATCTCGAAATTTCTTTGCTCAATTTTGTTTCCTTTCTCATTCATGATAACATAATAAAATCTCGTGTTTTCTTAATACATGTAATATGATTCGATGCTCCCCGTCTACAACCCCCCCCCCCCTCCTCTCCTCAGTTTCTCTCTCACACACACTACACATTTAATTGTTACTGGTCATTAACGTTTCTCTTTTCTGCTTATTATCGTAAAATATTAATCATTAGTCCGTCGTTCTCTTTAGTTGTGATTCTCTTTATTTCCTTCTCTAAGATATTTCATTAGTTTGTTTGTTGTTTCACAATTCTTTAAGACTCCACGCCTTATTCAGTCAATCGAAACTTTCACTTTTAGGCGCACCAAGTCCTATAACAATCCTCCAATCTTGCTTTGAATGTTTTCTGAGGCAAACCGCAACCATTTTGACAAAAAGAAGACATATCGTTTTCCTTAACATATGAATATTGAGACTGCATATTTTTCAGCAGCAATTGGAGATTCGTAGGGTAGGACGAGTAGATACACATTTTCGACTTGATAGCCCTTCAGAGAAAATAATTCACAGATAACTATTTTAAAGATAGGCAATAAATATAGGCAATCTGTCTGTTCAGATGATTGCCAATAAAAAAAAAGAAAAATACGCAAAAGCTCAAGATTTATATTCATTATTATGTTGTTATTATTACATTGCACAGTCGTATCTCATATGACATGTCAAGTATCAAATATCCATTAATTGAAGCGGTGCTTACTTATCACATCTTTTGGAATCATATTTCCATCTATAGAATCAATACATGCAAAAGCAGATATCAATCCGTCATATCAAATTTAGAATATTTCAGATTGAAGCTGCTGAAATCCAAAGAAAATAATTGAAATATGTATGATTATTTGAATAATATCTTCATAAATAAATCTTGTCATTTGTCAAGAGCAGTATCATTCAAACTATTGTATTTTTTTTCTATATTATGATAATGATCTTATTTTGAAAAAAAAATGAAATTGGGTTTAGCTTTTCTTTTTAATTTTGCATTCAAACCCTTGATTTATTGACACGGTATTTTATAGCGTACTTTGAAAACGAAGGTGCAACCAAATTAACCTGACGACACAAATTGAAAGTATGACGTATGGTAATAATACGGAACATTTGTATCCACTATAAAAAAAATGTAACTTGTTAGACATGGTTGAATCAATTCATTGATATATGTTTCGTTGTACTGACTATACTGTTTTGTGTTTGCAAATTAAGACAATATTAGGTATTAAGCGTATTTGTTTTGTTCCAATTTTTCTAGGTATTTTTTTTTTTGTTTTTTGTTGTAGGAACACAATATCATCAGTGAAGAAAGCTGTCTAGTAGAGTTGACCATAATGATATATGTATTACTTTCAATGGTACAAAGGATGCATTGTTTATCTCATTTACCATAGAGATAATGTGCACCTCGTATGGATCACAGGGGACATCCAGCCCCTTCCCTCCCGGGTGCGGTGGGGTGGAGGGGTTGCTATTTGACCCATTGTGTTCAGCATCAGTCATATAACACATGCTACATTCATTTCCAAACTCTTCTGTCCTTGTCGTTTCGAAAGGAAATGATTATTCCCAACATTTCCTTCTTTTTTCATATGACTAATGCTATCAACATCATCATCATCATCATCATCAACAACATCATCATCAACAACAACAACAACAACAGCAACAACAGCGACGACGACGACAACAACAACAACATCGTCATCATCATGACTTAGTGCTTCTTGAAAAGTAACTCGATTTTATCCAATTTTTACTTCTCCTTTTCCTGCTCTTTTTCTCGTTCCCTTCCTTCATCTTTCTTCTTCTTCGCCATCCTTTGCGTAACTTTTCTTCCCTCGTCGTTCAACATCACCATCATGATTATCATTATCAGTTTATCATCATCATCATCATCATCATCATCATCATCATCATCATAATCATCATCATCATTAAGGTTGGTATTCGCGGTCTCCTTCCACTTCCCCTATCGTCTTCTTCCTCTTCCTCCTCTGTATTTCTGTTTCGGTTTCTTTGTGACTTCCGCTTACTCTCAGGAGTATTGGTATAAAGACATCATTTATTGTCATGCGTTCGTTATCTCTCAATTTTGTATCTAATTTCAGGAAAAAAAAAATATCCTTGTATTCTCCTGTTTCCTAAGGCCTAGCATATCATAATCATCATAATGTCTGTAGACAAAGTGTAATAGATTTCTGATATCAAAGATATAGGCATTCTTCACGTTGAATGTAAATGACGTGTACAACCAATTGTCTTCCTCCTCCCCTCCCCCCCCCCCCCCCCCCCCCCTTCTTGGTCTTCCTGCTTACTCTGCAAACTATACATTATACGCTTGTCAAGATTGTGGCCTTTTTACGCTTTGAGGCGCCATTTTCATAGCAGTCATGTTTGTTCAACTTATATATTTTCTCTTCCCACATGATCTTACTTTCATGTGCAGTTATTGTTCTAACTTCTACTATCTCTGCGACAATTTTTGCCTCTCCCTTGAAATCAGTTCCCGCTATCTGCTTTGCGGTGATAGTGTCCCCCCCCCCCGTTTTTTCCCCTTCTTAGATCATACTTTTCTTGATTCAATAACCGAAAGTCTTGTTAATCGGTTGTTTCGATTGTATGCCTGTCTGCTAAAATCAAATTTCCCATTTCCGCCAGAGAATATATCTTTGCTTTAGAGCGATATTCAACATGCCCGTTCACGCCATCAGAGCGATTATATATGCTTGCCCAAGATTTATGAGAAATTTTATACGATAGATAATAGGATTATTCTCTGTAGATGTACTTTCCCATTGTTCGGTTTCAATATAAATCATTTGTGGATCCCACAGCTTATCAAGTTCGCTTTCATGTATTTTTCCATTATGTTTCTTTCGCTTTCAGTCGCTTTGTTTACTCACGACATAATACTGACATATCCCACTTGTATATCATCACTGTTCTGCATTTCTTTTCCCCAGGCACTTCCTAATTGCGTGTTTATGACTATGTTCCAAATATATTTTTTTACGTCGAGAAATGTGAAATGATAAAATGAACTGAATTGAAGTATCTTTAATATCAGAAAGTGATTTTTATATCATTTATATTTGAATCAGATCTTCTTGATTTAGACGAATTTCTTTTTCACACTTGGTGCTTTGAAGTTCCAGTATAGAGTTCTGTTTGGCATTAGCGGAGATTACCACATAACTTTTACTAACGACAATAGCTTGCTTTCCAAGAAGTAAAAATGCAGCGTATAACACCATTTCTTGCTTCATTTCTCTTGCGTGTCTTAGTATTTTTAGCATTGATATTCGAGATCTTGAATATATCTTCTTTCCTTGTCTCTTCTTCCTGGTAAGTCCATGGTATGGGAACTTAGTTAACGGCATACAAGATTTGAAAGAAAAAATAGAATGATAGTCATGTATCATGGATGTAATGAGATCTCTACGTGGAGAATAATCTGTTGTTCGGCCATGTTGTTCTTGTCATAATAGTTTAATCAGTGGCACATTTTCACCTCTATCCTGTGGTCAAGATGAGGGTCAGAGCGAGCCAGCGAGAGGCCGAAACCAATATGAGCACACAGCGAAGGGCGAGGGAAAGGCCAGCGGGCCCTGACCCATGCGAATGCAAACACGATAGAGGCGGCGGGTCTCAGACGACCGAGCGGCTGAAAAGTCAAAGGGAACGTCACACCGCCCGTGAGAGCCGCGGGAGCGCACGGGCGGACCAGCGCCTTTGAGTACGTGAGAATCGCTGCTGGCTCGCTGCTTATACGAGCCCGCGCGCCAAGCGCGGACAGATGCTTTCAAATTGCGCAAAGTGCACACGGCATCAAAGGTCACTTATTTTCCTCGGCCGCCATTTTGAACTCCGCTCGTCTGTACGGGTTTTTTGACGGCTATGTTACCGACTAGATGTGACATTTGCGTCCTTCGTGCTATTTTTACCGCCATTTTCGATGCCTATTTTCGTTCGGAGCTACTTCGAAGTGGCGGGAAGGGAAACACGAGGACACGTTCCGTTTGGTTTCCCTCTAGCCTACGTGAGCATGTATAGTTTCTTTGGCCATTATCCCGAAATGTGCAGCGACTCCATATTTGGCCTGAAATTCGCTCAAACAGCTTAAAGGACGTATTCACCCATGTCATGCCGGGCATGTGTTAATTTCCTTTCTTCCTTGGCGCTTTGTTTCGGTGTATTTGCTGAACTGAGTCTCGTCCCCTTTACTCACCATAATAGAGCACGAATACATCACCATCTTTATACGCTCACAGGGAACTATCATTTCCCCTCAAAGTTACATAACAATAATGATGACCCTCATAGTCATGAGACCAGAGACAGAGGGGTCACAGATAACACCATATAGCACCGAACGCGGCCATTACCGGAATAGTTCAAATATTTACTCTCAAGCGTCTTTCAATTCACAAAGTGATTATACCCTCACACGCGAGGTTCAGTGTATCTCAGGAATCTCCGGCCAACCCCATTTTGTTAATACCAAACAACATGGCGCCATTTTATCAAAATAGTCATTTACCCTTGCCTTAAATACCCTTCCTCTTCACAGAGTTCACATTATTGTCTCCGCTAACGTGCGAATGTATGTGCAACAGCAGTGCTGTATAAACGGCTGGAGATTCTCTAGAATGCCGCCTTTTCATTCATTCATTCATTCATTCATTCATTCATTCATTCATTCATTCATTCGTTTTTTCCATTTTCAGCAGAAACACATAGGCCCCCTAAATATTTTACAAAAGTTGAATGCATAAATTACATCATAATGTAACGTGTAGAACATGACCAAAATATACTCCAGTCATACATGAAAACAAGATGAAGAAAAAGAAGGAGAAGAAGAAGAGGAGAGGAGGAGGAGGAGGAGGAGAAGGAGAAGAAACCTATACAGTGCCAGGAATAATTTTCTTTATCATCCATATCTCTGTAACTGAGAAGAAAACTTTGACGTTGAATAATTAAGATCTGCGTTGTCTCATAACATGGGAAAACAAACAATCATCTCTGAAAATCGTTACTTGCAATTGTTTAAGATTTAAAAACGAAAAGATAGGCAGCAATTAAGGTATAGAGGTTGAAAAATATTCTCTAAGTCTGCAAGCAAGGTATGGTAGAAGGTGGTATTGGTATTAGTTGAAGTTCTGGAAGTCATCTTATTTGCCATTGTCTAATATTTTGTAATCGTATGATGTCTTATAGCATGATTTTGTTTTTTATTGTCTTTGTTTCAAAATCGTATTGCTAAATGCTTTTGAAAGTGTCTGCGTCATCGTCAAGTTAACCACGCCATTAATCCGTTAAGGATTCATTGAAGATACTAAAAATTCATAATATTTTTCCATGGGAGAAATGTTTAACTGTTTAATCTTAATGGTTCTTGCAACGGCGTTATCTCCCATTAAATTGTTGTGTTGTGATCTTTGAATGAATTCTTTTTCAAAGTAATGAAAAGAAAATACTAGTATAACATTCGTCTTTAATTTCAGCGCATTAAAAAAAAATACATTGGAATGAACACACTGTCCATTCCTGTAACAGATAAAATGCATACCGGCAAGATATTTGCCCTACTTTAAGGATACCCGTTTTTATGGTTGTTAGTTGTCTTTGTTCTCAATTTCAATACAAATATTCCATATTTAAAAACATTCAAATCCTTCAAAACATAATTATACAGAGTAAAAAAGCTAAAGGTTTCAGATGATGTTATCAATTACTTCGTAAGTCTGAAAAAATAAGGCAAAAAAAATGATCATGTTCAAATGCCCCTCCCAAAGAAAATGATTTATAATGTCAAGGAATCTCACTCATAAATACAGAATTTAAAACAACTGTTTATCTCCCATAACTAGTGTCGCAAGTTAATTCTTTCGTGATAGTTACTGTAGCAGAGAAATGTGAAATGTTTTTGTTGAGTTGCTTTATCTACAGTCAGAATCAAATTACTGACATTACTTTTGTGTATTTATGGAATATTCATAAGTTATGACGTTGACCAAAATTCAGGGTTTCAGCTCTTTCACCATCATGTTTACATTCTTTTGAATTCTTGAGTTTGTCTCTTATTATTTCCTCTTCCCGATTTTGAATTATCCGGTAAATAAACGGCTTTACTTCATAAAAATCATCCTCATCATCTTCTTCCTCTTCTTCTTTTTCTTTTGCAAAGCGGCACTATCATTTCATAGGTGCTAAACAATGTTGACACTAATCTTATTATATAATGTCACATCGTATCTTGTATTCCTTATCTATATATCCATCCGTGAAGAAAACTTGCAACAGAAAGAGATTATTGAATCAAACACTCTTGACTTCAGGGGGGTGTTTCATGAAACTTTTTGTCAGTGATTTACACCGACAACTGTTAAGCTACTGAAATCCTTGCGTCTGATTGGCTAATAGCAAATTTGTCGGTGAAAACCTCCGACGAACTCGTTGATGAAACGCCCCCCTGAACTGCCTTCGCTTATCAATATCTGTGTGATATTATGAGTTTCGGTATTCATCTAGAACTATAAGAAATTCACGCAATAATGTCATGTTCTCAATGCTAAAATTACAAGTACATCCCTTCGTCCATTGTATACCATCTTGAAATCGACTTTTAAATTGAAGGTGAAGTCCGAAACGTCCCCTCCCTTCACGCACTCATAAGAACATACATATCTCTTTTGGGAGTAGAATTGACTTAATACGATATCCCTATGTTGCGTAAAGGGTATCATCAAATTTCAAATAATGTAATACTCAGTACATTTGCGTATCATTGTCAACAAAGACTTATTTGGACTATTTACACAAGACATTACCATGGTTTATTGTTACAATGTTTATGTACAACAGAATGTCCTTAATTTGTTACTTTATGTAACTTCAATTAATTGTTGCTTTGTTATTTTGTTGCAGGCCGTCAAGAACAACAGTGTATAAACCAATGACGGGGTTACCCTGGCATGCCTGGGTAAAGAATACATTGTACTAAATAAATAAATGAATATTTCCCTCTACCACAGAGAAAACTAAGTCTGAATCTCGAACTCGCGACACAATGATACTTGCAAGCGTTATACACAAAAAAGGGAAACAAGGAAAGAGCTAGAGAGCACGAACTGATCTTCACTGTAAACATTCTTTCAAAATACTGCGTCATTAATTGTTTTTCCACGTTTTGCTCGATAATCAGGGCACGACCTTGACCTCGAGGAAGGCATCACCACTTAACGAGACATAACTCAACCATTGTACAAAACATCGCGATATGTTTGTGGTTATAATGTAATCGAAACCATCCCAGGGTCCATATGGTTATCACACTGCTATAGAACTGTAAAAAGACATCAAAAACAAACTAATGTTTTCTCGGCGTTCATGCTGCCCTCGATAGGTTAAGATATTATAACACCTCCAAGTCATGTTGCCGTGGTTATTTTTCATCTTGAGTGTAAATATCGGTTCCTCTTTCATCATCTGTTCAAAGGTAAAAATAAATGAGCACTCTTCCACGAGACTTCTTCAAAGACTTATGCTGAGACTCGAGTGAAGATTACAGCTCGAATGGGCAGCAGAAGACAGGGGGAAAAAGCCAACAACAAAATGTTTATGAAAGAGAAACTTCAGATCAGCTTCAAACATATCACTTTCAGGATGTGGGTGCAGATTATAATTCAGCCACATGTCCGGGACTTTATTGCATTTAAGGTTGCCGATGAAACCTTGTCCATCAAGCCAGCGCACATTAGGCCGGCTGCGGTGATGTAATAGTTGATAATTAAAATCAGACGAAATTGAGCGTCCTTTTTTAATATACGACCGACGCGAGCGCTAGGAGGAAAAAGTTATGATAGAACCATAACCTTATGCTATAATGTGCAGGCGTGTGTGTATGTGTGAGTTTAAAGTGTCTATCCGTCCGCGTACTTATATATATATATATATTTATCATAAGAGCAAGTTCTGAGTAAATTCAGTTATCTTGCTCACCTATAGTCCTACCTTGATAAGGCGTATATACTAGCTCTGCTGTGCAATCCCACTTGTCGTTGCTCAAAGATGGCGTCTGGCATATTATGCAAAGTAAGAGTGGATTTTTATCTCAAACGCATTTTGCTGTGAGAAATTAACATTCTCCGTGAAAATCGAGCTTAATAAATGACATTATTTCTCACTTTGTTACCTAATTTTTACACTGTAAGTGCAACGTGTGTGTGTGTATGTGTATGAGTGTGTTTTAAATTCATTGTGTCAATTGCGTCAGGTTTATTTTCAGGTGTTCTTTTTTTTACCATTTATACAAGACGGTGATGCATTGTCTCATGACGTCGGAAAATAATGAGAGCTACCACTTCTCACTTTCCCCATGAACTAAAGAATGAAAGCAAAACAAATAATTCGAAATGGTCAAACCGTGAGTGTCCCTTTATTACAATGATCTTCACCTTCGGAGTAATTCAAAGCCGTACAAGGTATCAGGTTTACAATCTCCATCATTGAAGAAGAATTTTCACCAGCTATATCTAATCACTTTAAACACAGTTATTTGACATGTTACATATAGATCACAGAGTTGATATGTGATGTTATTTAAACACGATGCTTTAACAGTTTTTTTTTTTAATAGGGGGAATTCCATTCTCTGTAGGGCATGCATTCGGTATGAGTTTTAAGGAGGTAAAAATGAGAGTAAAACAGAGCGAAAGTTTCATCATTATCTCGAGTATCTAATGTTATATTGAGAGTACTTACGAGAGTTCATATCGGTTGATATAAAAATTAATGCGGAATTTCTACCCCAGAAACGAAAGACTCTCCAGTGGTTGCATGTTTATGGAGGAAGTGATGAAAGCGAAAAGCGCTGGCTGAACTGAATGTCAATTAACATAATTCAGACGCATGATCGACAATAAATGTAAGTGTCATTTGCAATGATGGTGAGAAATGAGTTTAGCAAAAGTTTGGTCCACTTTTAAGATATCGATTGTTTGACAGATCCTTTTTCCCCCAGCCGTTGTTTTGAAAATTATTATGCACCTGATGGTGCTAGTGGTGGTGGTTATTTTTTCCCTTTTTGGGGGGTGATGGGGGGGGGGGGGTGGGATGGTGGAGGGGAGGGGAGGGGAGGGGCTTTAATTTTTCCATTATCGTCATCAGTGATGTCATATCGTTATTGTCATCTCTACTCGAGATACAACAGTGGTGAGTCAGATAATGGAAGACAGTGTTGAATGAGAATGTGACGTACAGACTCCTTCCAAATTGTTCATCAGGAACATTTTGGAATGACCAAACCCAATCCTTCAGATGATTTCATTGACTGACTGTCTTTCATGAAAAGAAGGTGTCATGACAAGTGATAACTTCTTGATGAAACTATGTTGCTATATTTTTTTTCTACGCAGACGAGAGAACTCAACATGGTATTAAAAGAGGATTTTTCTTTTTCGTTATTTTCTGTGCCATGCGTTGGAAGTAAATTCTATTTTGCTTCATAAAGAGAAAATTTTCAGTTTTATTCTGCGCGCGCGCGCACTGCCTCTGATGGAAATGAACATAATTCCGGGATGATAACAATCGCTCGATCTGAAATATTGAGTCATGAATGAAAGATTAATTGTCAGAACCAATTTCCTCCGGGTTTCCAGAGAGATTGTGACGACAGACAAGCAATCGCGCCCAGCGCAGAGCGGACAAACTTGCGCTGAAGTCGCATGAAGATCCCGCTTTTAGACCGTCTGCAACAAAGCGCATTATTTCTGGTGGTGAAACTAGCGAAAGCAATTTGATGAATTATTGTCTTGAGAGATACAGAAGAGAGAGAGCGGGAGAGAGTTTAAACCCGAGAGATTTTGTCGAGAAGGATTATGAATGAGAAAGTGGATAGAAGAAGCTTGCAGATATAGAGTGTGAACAAATACAATGCAATTGGCGATACTCTATCAAGATCAGTATCGCATGAATCGGTTGTCTGTCTTGAGGTCTCTCTCTCTGGCTGCGAAGAGCTGAAATGCGTTTTCTCATCAAACATTTCGCAGACGAAGGGAAAAAGGGGAGAGAGAGAAAGAGGCAGCAGGAGGAACGCCGATCGAAGCGCGGTGGAAAAACCCTAGTTCTCACGTCTGAATGATGAAGAATATGCCTCCAAGCCTCACCGGGCTCCGTGTTAGATCGAATTTCTCCTTTTCTCTCAGCAAACCTCGAGTCTTGACACTAATAAACCGACGCCCTTTACATTACGGTGCTGCAGAGATACAGAGGGAGAGAGCGTGAAAGAGGGAAAGAGACGGCTACGGGCTACATGCATAGCAGAGCGAAGGGGAGACGTTTTACCCGGCCGTGTGGGCAGGCGCTGTGTGCATGCTAAGCCACGGAGAGAGTCAGCGGCTTCGCTATGACTCGTACGGTGCATAATACAGGCGGGCTGTGTGTTGTGTGATCGCCGCGGCTTTTTAATGCGTTTCCTGTTCTGCTGGCACGCAAGGTACACTTTCAAGAACTCGATATTGCAGTGGGACTTCGCGCTCTTGTCAACAGAACTCGCTGTAACGCATCACACACCCGCTAGCATCGCAAATTGCACCGACATTGTTCCTCTCTCTCGCGTTTGGGGGCTCGAAGAATATATAATACGCAATCGAGGGCGAGGCTGCCGCCGTGTACGTGTGGCTGTGCATACGGCCTCCGCATCAGAAAAATGCAGAACGCGATTGAACGAAATTGGAGGCATTTTAATGCCTAGTGGCGGGCACTCCCAATCCGAGTTCACTGCCTGCACGCTATTCGTGCTGTCGTCTGTACAACTTAGATCGGCCAGCTGAGTTTGGGGGCAGCCATATCGCAGCAGCAGCTCTCGTCATTCGCATCTTTTTTTCCCCCGACATTCCGCCACAATACCGCGGCCTCTTCTTATCTCACGCTAACAGGGGCCAGGGTAGTACTCTGACGCATTGCTGTCCCGGGCTGACCTCAAGCTCTGAGGGCCAGGCAAAAAACACACACGGGCCAACGTGTGTGCGTGTGAAAGACTGGCGGGCGGCCCCCCTGACAAACGCCTCGGCATTCCGACGGGGTGCTCCTGCACTTGGGTCGAGCTGCTAGTTCGGGAGTTCTCACAAGAAGGCCGAACCACGAGGTTTGACGGTCAGCCACCATGGAACTGAGCGACATCGGGGAGAGGGTGTACGCCGCCGAGTCCCTCCTCAACAGACGGATTCGACGGGTAAATAGCTGCTCATTTAGCAACTCACACACAGCAATCAAGAGCAAAAGAATGAGCGTGAAAAAGAGATATCAGATTCCAATCAGATTTTGAAAGTATTCGGTTTCCCAGTTGCTCTTTATCCTTTACTCATGTTTGAGACCCTTATCTCTTCGTTGAGTCTGTATAACTGCATCTTTTCTTTGTTTTCTCTTACAGGGAAAAGCGGAATATTTGGTGAAATGGAAAGGCTGGTCAATCAAGTGAGTATACATAGGATTCCACTTTAGTGAATATCATAGAAAGCTACAAACAACAACAACAAGAAAAAAAGATGACAAAAAAAAAATCAACAACTCGTCGCATTATGTCTTGCGAAGATGTGAATCAATGTCACGACTCGCGTAATCTTGGTGTCAAGATGTTTGACGAGGCTCGTTTTCCCCCCATTGTTCTTGCTCAGGTACAGTACCTGGGAACCGGTGGATAACATCATTGACAAAAGGCTGTTGGAGTCGTACGAAAAGAGGTGAGTCAGAGACTCGATTATGAGAGAGGGAAACCGTTATTAACTTGGGAGATTTTTTTTTTCCAGCGCATGGACTTAGTCGGGAAAAAGGGGGGGAAAGAAAAAAGAAGGGAAAAAAAAAACCTTCCAATATGGCGCGCGATCGAACTAGGTATTTGCCTGAGTTCGGTGTGTCCGCTTGCAAAGTAATGTGCGAACGCATGGCGCATGTCTTGTGTATTGACGCAATGGCTGTGTGTGTATGTGTGTGTATGTATGTGAATACGAGCGCGAAAGATGTCGGACTCGAAGGCGATAGCGTTTAGCTTTCCTATCGAGAGACGGGCTAAAATGTCGCCTTTTCTTTCCCTACAGGCGAAAAGAGCTTGAAGGAACTACGGGTCCCAAGCGAAGGGGAAGGAAAAGACGCAAGACTAAGGTATGTGATAGATTTCGTTGTTTTTTCGACCCCCTTGCAACGGGCTCATTTTCACACTCTCCGCCCGACATTTTGTCATCAAAGTCCGTCCAACGAAATAATCCAAGATATTTAGGGAAAGTCCTCAAATGGGCAGAATCCTTGGTTATCAGTCTTCACATGTTTGTCGCGTCGAGTCGCATAGTGTTTGGAAATCATGGAAAATAACTTAAATTTAGAGCAAACTCCGCGTCGAAACGCACTCACACCCAGGGAATGCCATGCGAAAACAACGAGACCCTATTGCCACAGCGTACAAACCTACGGGGCAGACATCTCGCGAGATTTTTTCCCCCTAACTGCCTTCCTCGCCTGGTCGAGAATATGTCTACTGCGCATGTGTTTTACACATCTACGCCGTGCATCCCCCCTCGCCATATTACAATTACTGGCTGCATAATGATACGCCAAACCGCTGGCCAAAATCATCCCTACCCTGCCAGCCATACGGTACATATTATATTCATGGGCATTCGTGCCATCTTTCTTTTCTCCCGCCCCCCCCCCCCCCTCTTTTTTCCCCCTCAGTCGTGAGCGTGTACGTAACAAGGCAGGCGATGCGAGTAATATAGTTACTGTGGCAATATGGTATTGTCACTAATTACCGACGGGCCAGCCCAGGCCGAAGGTTACCTCGTTCCGGGGTACTAGTGGTTAAGAGTCTGCCGGGATGGTTCAGGTTATTAAAAGCCGGCAGTGTGGTCACGCGTGCATTATCACAACAGTGTTTTTTCATAGTATTTTTACTCATCCTATACTCTGTCTTTTTCTCTCCATGCTTACCCTTATTAAGCAGGAAAAAAAAAGACCGTTTTGCTTACCGAGCGCTATTGACATTTTGAGCCTCACATTGCGAAGAACGTAGCTACGTGTTCGGATTAATATATTCATCGAAATGAAATGCGCATATATAGAATTAGAAACAGTCTCTTGCGAGCTGTGTGCACATAGCTCGGTGCTTTCTTCAAAGAGTAATAAATTATATGCAAGATATTGGCATGAGATAGAGTATAGCGCGAATGTATCCACTTGGCTATAATAGTATGCATGTACTGCCTATGTCTTATTGGTTTTGTTGATCGTTTTCGGTTTTGATGTGACGGGTAAGGTTGCATCAAGACTGTACCATTATGCTGGGGGCAATGCCATACGCTGTGTGATCATCGTAGCCTCATGTCTTCCATGTCATTTATTTTTAGCCACTTCTTTCGCCTGTGCAGTGGTTGACATCAGAACCAGATTAAAGGTAACCTCTCTTTCTCATAAACTTAAAGAGAGAATTCTAGCTGACCAGTTATTCTGATACAGTGAAGGGGGAGGGGGGGGGGGGGTAAAATCAGTGACTTATATATTGTTAGAAAGAAGAGAAGCAAACTGGAATGTCACCTGGCATCATTACTTGTGATAATTATTTTAACTATGCATGGTGTTCACATGTAACTTTGTGAGAATGATGATTACGTATCACTGAATGAAAATTTATTCTTTCTTCGCCACTCATGGCTGAGCAGAGTAGGCCATGCAGACAGTGTTTAAACTCTTACATCTAATACGAGTTCTCTCGGTCGCAATGCATAAAACTTGGCAAGTGATTGCCCTCTTAAAGCACTCGGTTCTTGCTCCAAGGTGACAAGTCGCGGAACTCTTCTTGAGGGAATGGTTGGTGTTATTACGAAGTTTGATGTCGTGGGGCCAGTGCGATAAACCATGCTTATATAATTATATAATAATGCATATGTAAGCGCGCAGTACAACAATCATTCCTCCTAGAGACGAAGGAGAAATAATGTGAATCCCTTTAAAGTATCTTCAAGAAAACATGCGTCCGTTCTGATGCTGTTCTGTAAAGCTTGAATAAAGTATAGCTGAACTACATGATGTGAAATGTGCAAGCAGCATTGCACGCTCCGTCTCTGCGTGGCAAACGTGTTGTTTTCATTATCAGGGAGAGCTTCCGTAGCGCGCACAGATTTGAACCCGTAATTCTTTGCGAAGTGCAGTAAAGCCACATAGCATTCAGCAAGGTATATCAGTCCACTTTCTAAAGTACTTTCGAGATGATACACCAGTAGTGCGAAGGTTGGCCCATTCCATTTTTCTGCGGGTGAAGACAAAAAAGTATTTCATTTCATGATATATCCTTTCGACCACCCCCCCCCCCCTTCCTTGCGGATCTTGTACAGTTTCGTATTACTGCAGACGACACCAATTCAAGCGACCGTGGATGAAACTCAATATAACTTTGAGAGTGATCTCCGCGTAAATGATATAATACGTGTGTTTGTGTGTACGTGTATGTGTATATAAAGCTATTTGGGGTGATGTTTTGAGAAATGTGAACAAATTTCATCAACAACGCTCCTACGGTGTCAACGGTACGTATATTTAAAAAAAAAAAACAAACAGTGACAATCGGACGTTTTCTGTGACTCAAATGGTAGTTGTTAGTTTGCTTGCTCATCTTGTTACATAGTGTCTGAGGGTGTTTGCTTTTTATGCATCTACTATGTATCGACCATTGTGGTTTCAAATGCCATTTATACCCAGTCTTCAGATGATGTGCAGGGAAATTATGATTTTATACCAGAGATTATGCGGGAAAAATGAGAGAATTTTAAGAAGGAAACTTAGCTGCATACACACAACAAAACTTGTCTCCTTAAAATTAGTGGTGAGAGTTCAAGAATGGGGTAGCTCATTGTCAGTTTCACTAGGCTATGATGAGTTAACAACGAATGACCCTCTTGTGTATAGCATATTGTAGATGATAAAAAGGGCATTCAAAATGCGCATGCAATCAATTATTGTACACGTTTGAACAAATATAGACTGGTAGCCAAACTGTTCTTATCCTCAGTACTTTACAAACAGTGGAAAGACGGCCGTTTGTTTACGGTGCTGAATCAGGGGTGGTGGGACATTATTGTAGAATGGGAGTAGAGACGGATTGAAATAATGGGACGAGTCTGAAGTGAGATTGATTATATCATTGAACAATTCATCTGGTTATGAGGGGAACTCTCATGCCAGCTGGTTTGCATATGACTTGTGCCCTGCTTTTTTTTAATCGAGGAAATATTTATGATATATAACATGGTCTTATATCCAGGGTAACCTCTAAGATGTTGCTGCTACTCTACCAGAGGGCCCGATCATTGTTATTACCCTAGCGCTATCAGGTGTACCCATTTACACACTATAGCTGGGAACATGGGTAAAACGTCTTGTCCAAAGACTAACTTATTGACGGGATTCGAACTCGGGACGTGCGATCGAGGGTCAAGATTCGTATCCACTATGCCACAGTGCCCCACTTAAAGGGGAAATCCAGTCCAAAAATAAATTAGTCTGATAAAAAAGAGTAAAATCTTACGAGTTCAACAGTAAAAATTTGACTGAAATCGGACGCAAAATAAGAAAGTTATGAAATTTTGAAGTTTTGCTAATTTTTGCAAAACAGTTCTTGTACAGTAGATATGAATATGCAAATGAGTGAGCTGACCATATCATAACCTCACAATTTTCCATTGATCGTGCTCAAAAAATGACGAAAATTCAATGTTTCTTGTCATTGAAGTCTGAAACATGATGTTATTCCTGCTGGTTGAATAACTTCAGAATAGTGATCAGTTAGATATATCAAGATTTGAGCCTCGGTCATAATTGCATTTGAATGAAAAATCAGAAATTTCAAAATTGTATGTACAAACTATATGGCAAGTTGTGAGGGGATGACGTGCTCACTTTGCCATTTGCATATTCATGTTGACCGTTCAGGAACTGTTTCCTGAAAAATTAGCGAAACTTCAAAATGTCACAACTTCCTTATTTTCGCCCGATTTCGATAAAAATTTATACCGTTGAACTCTTTGTATTTTACTCTTTCTTACCAGACTAAGTTATATTTGGACTGGACTTCCCCTTTAAGAGTCAATATGATGTTTTGTCTCAACTGACTATGTGTCAGTGAATTCCTCTCAACGCAAAAGAGATTTACCATTAGATCATGCAATACTTAAAAATAACAAGAACATGACATGAACATTGTCTCTCTTCTGTTCTGAACAGTGTAGCAATTACACATTATTCTTTAGTTGTGTCGTATTTATTACATCACCTAAGCATATCACTTTCAAAGACCTCCACTAAACGTTGTCTGTATCACCAATACACGTTATTGTGCGTGGGGTATATATTGTGTATAGCCTCGTGGAAAACAAGGGCATGAGTGAAACTGATATGCATGTCATTCAAATTATGCGCACTCACGACACGTAGATAGTACTTTGGAAAAAAGGGCAATGTAAACGTGATTGACAATGAGCAATGAATACGTTGATTAATTCGTTATGACTGTTATGGCATGCCATTATAGTTGCGCTGGTTCATTGCGTGAACTCATTGCGTGTATAAAAGCAATGCTCGCTATGCCCTCAGCACGCAGATTTTTATCTTCATACATCGTCGGTATGTTTTACAGTAGTTGCTGTGAACAGAACAGCGTCTTTTACAAGGATGTCCACATTCACATCTGCGCCTTTGTCCAATCACATCTGCGCCTTTGTCCAATCACATCTGCGGAAAGCATCATATCATTATTTTTTTTTTTCATCGTCGAAGACACCATTGTTTTGTATTGATGAATGCACTCACTTAGTAAATTCAAAACCTTCTGCCTGTTTATGCGTGATTATTATTCACACCACAGTCTTCAGACCCCGTGCTACTGCTTTCACAACACAGTGTTCAGTGTATTTATAATATCATATCCCCATTTAAAAGGGAGGGGGGGGGGGGCTAGATTCCCCTCCCCCCCCCCCCCCAAAAAAAAAAAAAAAAAATCAACTGCTTGCGATATCGATTCCGATGATGCCGGGTAGAATAAACAAGAGAAGAAATGCTGTGCGCCATCTTACCCAGTAGACCACTAGGTCAAGAATGTTTTCATTAATATTGTTTGTTTGTTTTTAGGTAGAATGAATAAACTCTTGAAGAAGAATGATACAGGGAAGTGAAAACCTCAACTACCGTACTGCCAAACTCGCTAGCGTTTTGAGATCCAACTTGAAATTGCTATCCAAAAATGTCATTGTCTCCAGGTGACATTATCATCTAGTTTGGGAATTATAAGGCTGGCACCAGAGTCGGCGTTTGTTGCAGATCAACTTCCAGGGCCTGTTTCATAAAGCTGTTCGTAAAGTTACGCACGACTTTACGGACGACTTGTTTTATGGCAAGCCAAATGGCTTGCTTAATCATTATTAATTTCAATTGCTAAAGTTGATATTTTGCTGATGATAATGATTATTCTTACATGTTAACACACGTTTTCAGTTGAAAGTGTATTTTTGACCAAATATAGACGAAATATTGACATGCAGTCGCCCTTTGTTAAGATGTAAGGAAAAAAAATGGGCACACACATTGGCACCTCCTATTCAAGTCGTCCGTAAGTTCATGCGTAAGAACTCTACGAGCAGCTTTATGAAAAGGGGCCTAGGAATCATATCAACTGAAATAAACGAATGAAAAAATAAACACCTTCAAAATGTCTCAGTGGGTGTTGTTTCATATTCTACGTCATCGCAGCTTTCGAGGCGAACATAAGGCCGTAGTGAGATGACACTGATGTCGACCCACTAATATTTTTGCCAATAATTACTGATACATGTATTGGCCGTCTTCTATGGATAACGAAAGACACGTTTGTTTGTTTGTTTGTTTGTCTGTTTGTTTGTTTGTTTGTTTGTTTATTTGTTTGTTTGTTTGTTACGTAAAGGGATCACAGTAGTGAGGCAGTGTATCAGTCCAAAGATCTCGATTGGATTGATCCTTACTATGTTCGACCATTCTCTTGTAGCTCCATATGGCTTGACGTATAGGTCTACTATCGAGCCAAATGTGCTTCCGCCTTCAAAACCGACTCGTTTCTGCTAACTAACTCTTCTGTAACAACTCGCACAGAGTTATAATTAGTTATGCACATCCCCTTGAAACTGTCAAGCCATTTTTTAAGAATAATATCTTGGACTACACTGGTTTCAGTAAGGAAGTCATCCATCATTTCTCCCGCCATTAGTATTTGATTCGTAGAAAGGTGTTAAGCCGCGCCGGGTGTGCTAAAAATCAAATTTCTAATCCAAACGCGTACCAATTCTGTTTATATTATTATACTTGTATTTTCATTCCTCAGTCATTGCTCTTCGGACATTTTCCTTACCATACACTTCTCTGCACCGTACTTCAGACGTGCCGTGTACATCAAGCTTACTCCTGAGTCTCCACTGCGCTCATGTTAACATCTGTGACGACAAGGGGTTATCTATTTGATACGCTGACCTCGTCGTAACCATCAACTGTGAAGTTTGACTTTAACCTGTACCACAGCTGAGCTACCTTACTGACACCGCTTGTCTACCAGCGCCCGTATGGCTCTGATTCTGATTCTGATTCAGATTCTGATTCTGATTTTATCTGGCTCTACATCTTACATCCGAAAATCACGTCTTTCTCCATCTCTTTAATCTCTCAAGAGTACGCTTTGCTTCCTAACCCCCCCCCCCCTTCCCCTTAAAGGAAACCAAAGCCAAAATATAAATGTGGAGTTAGTGAAAGCAGCAATATTAGTAGAACACATCAATGAAAATTTAAGGAAAATCGTACAATCGATTCTAAAATCATTAATTTTTTAATTTTCGGTGCCGTCATTGCTGGCTAGTAAGAGTAGGTCTACTACAATTCATGACGTCATTTCGGACAACAATATAAAGAAAGTATAAAAAGAATTCCACAAAATTTCATTTTAAAATGAAAAGTTTACATTGCAGTGACTTGTTACTTAGGCCTACTTATGTTAAGGGTGATATCATTCCTCCTGCTTTCTGAAAGAGGTAAGTCGAGAGCTCTTTCATCGGGCTAGAGGAGTGAAAATACGTTTAGTTTTCCTCATGTTTTCCTTATATTGTCGTCTACGATGACGTCATGAAGTGTAGTAGTCTCCTTATCCGTTGATGACGGCACCGAAACTTTGAAGATTAATTACGATTTTCCGATTTTCCTCAAACTTTCTCTTATGTGTTCTAAGTGTGCATAACTGCTTTCACCTAATCCGCACTTGTTTGAGCTTTGCTTTCCTTTAAAAAGGAAATTCACCCTCAAAATAAATAAACTTCAAAAGAAATAGAAAAATATTCCCTACAGAACGATATAAAAATGACAAAAATCAGATGAGAAATAAGGAAGATATGACATTTTGAAATTTCAGGGTTTTTTTTTTCGGAAAACATTTCTTGGCCAGTCCTCATGAATTTTCAAATGAGCAAGTTAATGAGCTAAAAAAAAACAAAATTTTCCATGGTATTCCTTATCGCTTCTGGCCGAGTTTCAGCAGGTAAGTTATGTAGGCAGAAGAAGGAATCATTGAAGAGCTGTAATCAAAGGTACTACTACTTCTACTTCTACTTCTACTACATTGCATCCATGTTCTACTACTACTACTACTACTACTACTACTATACTACTTACAACTACAACACTACTGCTACTACTACACTACTTATACCTCCATTTATATTGCTTCTACTAATGTTATCAACTATTACTACTTCTGCTACTACCATTACTGTTTACAGTGCACTACCACTCGCGTATGAATTCCACTGCTGCTAGATAATCCACGCAAACTTTGGTCCGCAGAAACTACTCAGTTTTTGCACTACTGATACCGCCTTTGCTGTACTGCTGCGTCTAGAGATAGAACCAGTGCTATTCTACCACATGAACTTGACCGATATCAGCATTATTTTCCTGACTGGTGCCACACCTAATAGCACTACGGCTGCTACTTCTGACACGTTTGTACCAACACTCCTGTGAAGATTCCGGTGTCGTTATCCTTATCTTTACTATTAATTCTGCTTAGGTATACCTAAACTATACTGTCTATAATGACCGGCAGTAATGGTTATACCAAAGATATTGATTCTAAACTCTAAAAAGGCCTCAAACGTCATTATGCAACCATATTATGCAACTGATAATGAGAATTCATTGTGACGTCATCGTGATATCGTCCTTTGCCGTGCCTGTCGTCACGTGACGTCTGGTGCGACCTTTGATATGTGCTGGTGGATGTATCGTCACTGCCAATGACATCAAAGTCTTGGACAGAGAACAATTTTTCATGCTTTGTACAAAAACAAAAACTAAAAACTAAAGAAAACAAAACAAAAAACCGTTATAATTGCACCCTGCTGCTATTACTGAATCGTCTCAAATATACACAGATTGGAATGTAAAGTAGCCATCATTGGTTTTGCACTCTGGCCTTCTGTGGATATCTGCTCACTTTAAATGAAGGACTCAACTGTGTCGATGTAAAAAAAAAAAAAAAAAAAATATATATATATATATATATATATATATATATATATTGTCTTTTTTTAATGGATGTAGATAAGTGATGCAAAATGGTTTGGCCCTTCTTTGTGGACTACACTCAGTACTTAACGTGACAGATACATGACACACGACATTTATATAACATGCACTTTTGAACCGAAGCCTACGTTATGGTACTGTCGATGTCACGTGTGACTCCAATGTGGTGTTACCACAGCTAGTGCTCTTCGACGTGCTTTTGTAACTCTCCGTATTGTCGTTATTGGAGACGATAAAATGGGTTGAAGAATGGTGTCAATCAGAAGCGTTGAAATGAGTCATTTGTGCTGTCTTTATTTTTTGCCAATGCACTGGAGTACAAAGAAAAAAATTGCAGCAAAACTGCATGTAATCCTATGGCAGATTACCGATTGCTCTAGGGGGCATTTCATGAAGCGTTTTGTCCAATAAATTTGTGGGACAAATTTGTTCTCAGCCAATCAGATGCAAGGATTTCAGTAGCTTATAACAATTTGTCAACAAACAACAACAAAAATCTGACAAAGCTTCATGAAATGCCTTCTTGTCCGCTCGTGCAGCTACCTGTGCGCCAACCGATCGAAGAGCGGCTCCAGTGTTTTGAAATACAAAGCTATACCAACTGATATCATAGATCAAAGACCTGTTTTATAAAACAAATGATGCACAGGTTTAAATTCAATATGTCCATAGAGCAACTGTAGCTTACTCTCGGGTATTCAAAATGTTGTGCAACATAAATGCCCTCGAGTTCGCTGCATCCACTAACGTACTCTCACCTGTCCATTATTATGTTTGGAAAATAACGCTCCATGTGTTTGCGCATGCGTGTATGCTGGCAAAGTGTCCTGTCTGGCTTACATGTAGCTTCTCGTCTGTGGAAAGATGAAATATTGGGATTTTTTCCAAGCAAACTCTGTGAAGACGGTGTGCTGAGCTTAATAATAAGAGTCTCACTCAAACTGATGAATACCCATCCGAGCATTGATAATTATTATATTGATAATGTCGTCACAGATCGTCAGTGAAGAAAGAAAATGGGATTTCATCGGGTAGGCATTTCCTGACTAGCGCCACACCTAGTATCACTACAGCTGATACTTCCGACGATTTTGTACCAGCACTATTTTGAAGATGCTGGTATTTTCATCGTTAACTCCAGCATTGCTTCCGCTTCTGCGATTTTTTATCATCAAAACTGTCTGAAGTACAAACTTGTCGGAAGTACAAAATCGTCAGAATCCCACTTCTTTTGTTCATTTTCATTCATATTATGTATTTCTGGTCGCTTTGACTTTATTATGATATATCCAAGAATGAAGTTATGATATGAAATTGTTTTCTCAATTCTGTACTCAGATGCTACGGTCTAACAGAGAAATTAAGATTGTTTGTTTGTTGTTTTTTGTTTGTTTGTTTAATCCGGTCATTATAAGCAAGTCCACGTCTTTCAAGTAGGTAATGTTCTCTTTCAACCGCAAAGATTTTCATAGCTTCATATTTACACAATAACTTGAAGGACTTCTGTCTATGGTATCATTCATCATTAATCTTGCCTTTACGTAATACTGATGGCTGAGCGTATTCATGATAATATTCTAATATCATTTATCTCGAAACTTTCCGTTCTCCTCTCATCCAGAGGAGATGGAAGCAATCAGAGTCGTAGCAGACGACTGGCTCCGCGCCAGTGAGTCGGATCGTGACGCCATTGTTCGCAGTCATGGTCACGTGACACACAGGCTTTTCAGCATGGTAATCCAAGCGAATCGGGATGTGAATGGCGGGAAATATTGGCGATTTACCACTCTGGCCTTTCTATGGAGCACCGATTTGAAGCGGCTTTATTACTCTTTCCTGTCCAATGTGTAATATCTGGAAAGATCACCCTTGAATCAAAGGGATGAAATACAAAAAGTCAAACGAAGTTGTTCCCCTTTAATGATATTCTTTTTAATAGTTTTTTAAAGGAATGAAATAGTTTTGGTTGAGATAGGGCTTCAGGTTTCCAACGTTTTGTGAGAAACCTCTTATATAATATGAAAGAGCGTACTACTTTAAGATAAATTCGAACTTTATTCTAGGAAATTCGGTTTTGAAATGGCTGAAATATATCCAAAACAAAGCGATCCTATTAATAAGAGATGGGACCCAACTTTAATTAGGATCGCTTTGTTGTTGTTTTTTTTTTTTTGATATCTCATCCATTTCAAACCGATTTTCATCAAATAAACTTTGAATTCCTTTAAGAATTGTATGCTCTTTAATATTCCATGAGAGGTTTCTAATTATCTCGCAAGAGGTTAAAGGCTCAATCCCCATCTTAACCAAAACTATGCCCATTCCTTTAAATAAAATCATCGCTATTACAAAATAGATCATGGAAAATTTTGGGGTGAAATCGGTAGGTATCAAAAGGATCAAAATCAGTCTACTGCATCTGAACCAAATTGGTGTTCTGCTGTAAAATATATCGTCACGATTATATTTGAGTTATATTCGGAATTATACCACAATTTCTTCATTTTTATGCCTCCGTCCGAAGGGTGCCGGAGGCATTATTTTATAGTGAGCTCTCATTTTTCCTTGAATAAGCAAACTATACCTTTGAAGTTCACTGCGTACTATCGTATGCATGGCATGCATGCATGTATGCGAAGAAAACGGTTTGAAATAAGACGTTTAGCTTTATAACGAAGCGGACAGGATGAAAAGAAACATGGAAAGATGTGTCAATAAATTGTGACGGGGAAACATATCCCTTTTAGAGGATATGAAATGATATTGGTGAAATGCCAGCAACAGATGAACAAAAGATTTAGAAGAATGGGACGAGCCTTCAGGAAGTTACGGGAGTTTAAATGACAGTGAGTCATTAATAATTAACGTTCCTAGGGGACCGTGAAACATGACCAGAAGCTTGCGTAGAGCTCGACTGCTCAAGTTATGTTAAAAGACCATGTGTTTTTTTATTACATAGGCCTATTTGTGTATGTGTGTGTGCGTGTGTGTGTGTATGTGGGCGTGTGTGTGTTTGTGTGAAAGAATTTAAATAATCAACTTAATTCAGTAGTTTAAGAGGAAATGCGAGTATTAGCATTAACAGTGTTAATGTTTGTAGCAGTTGACGAAGAAACAGCAGCAGTATCTCGGAATATATAGTACTTACACTGATGTTCAGGTCGAGAGGGAAATGTCCCGGGTGCTAAACGTTTTTGCGGTTCTTTGGCCCCAAAGCATGCAGTGTCCGTACGCGATTCACGCGCTTGTACGCATATTTTCTCACCATAAATATGCATGAACCGTTGCGCACGCGCACTCGTGCAATATCCGTTTGATATACACCTTGTGCATTTATTGACCATGCAATATACCCATCAGTCGTGACGCACACATCAGGCCGTACAGATGATAAGGACCACAGAATCAGGTCTGCAGTGCCTCTGGCTATTAGACTGCCACACTGGCGAATAAGTAAAACAACAGCAAAACAATAACGATGTTGTTTGACAGCACATGTATTGCACGTGACAATGTAAATAAAATGGAAATAGATTGTCGTATGAACGGCAAAAACCGAAAGGAGACCACAAAAAAAAAGTTGCGTAGATATTGTGCCAAACACACGTATTTCAACTGCATGAGAAAGAAATCAAAATTAATACCGCACACATACAAACATCAACGCATACTGTACAAAAGGGTGTGCGCTTACCGCCAAGCAAAAAAACAGAAAAGAAGAAAAACATATAAAAGGGGGAGGGAGATAACGAGTGTTCGTACAGTCGATTTTCGCAGCAGGGTTGAAAAGGGAGATTGGTTCACGAGGGTCGTGGTAGTGATTGAGATAAGCGACGCCGTCCGACTCTAAAAAGCCATTATCATTTTCAATAGTTCACTGCCTTTAACAGCATCCACCGGCCCAGAACCCACGTACCCCTCTCCCCCTGCCGCCCCCTCTCCCCCCACCCCGTCACGCATTGGCGGGGGTCGGGAAGGTCACGTCTTGGTGGAGAAATTGAATTTTACTCATAACGTTTACTTACCCAATAGGCTACTGGGTACGGACGGCGATGTGAGCTCAAACAACATTGAACTTGAATGAGGCAGGGAAGCGAGAGAGTCGAGTCGTACAATTTATTTTGACTAAACCGAGGAGGATTTTTTTCCCTCTCTTCGCTACCTATGACCCGTGTAGTGTCATGTTGGAAGCGTATACATCTTGAATGAAATAAATGAGGGGGAGAGAGAAAAGCGCGGGAGATCGGTGTTCCTAATAAACACAGGGACTCACTCCATGTTTAGAAACCATGCTCGCTCCCGTTTTGATAATCATAATAAGCCGTGCTTTTAACATTGTGAATACTACTGGAACCAGTTTGCTAGTAGGCCTACATGATATACCTGTAGCTGGTCCCTGTGTCTGTTTGAAGGCCTGTTTTGTAACAAGTTTCTACCTGATTGCATTTCCCATGCGATTGCCCAATTATGAAACAGAGAGCCACAGAGAACTAATCCGCCTTGTATAGGCCCCTACTTATTTTATCTACTTTTTGGTATTTGCCAGCGACTTAAGATATAAGTGTCAGTTGTTTCAGATTTCGGGGGAAAATAAAAATAAAATGAACTAGTACACCCTTAAAACTCACTCCCTATTAGTATTATTCCGAGAGCCGATTTTACGTTATTTCATCTACTGAAGCAACGATAAGCCTATACGTGTTCTTTGCATGTCATACACTATACTGCAGTAGTAATGATTGCCCACAGTAGCCGCTGAACGAATGCATTCGTTGCACTACCCGGCGAATAGCCATGCACGCATATTTTGATTAATAATGCATTAGGCGCGTCCATAAAATTCGACGGGATGCTGTCGAGCTTAACATTCGAGTCAGCGGTGCTGTGTGCGAGCAGAGACGGGCCACGGTCGGGTTACCTCGCACCAGCTTAGCGGCGGGGGCTGCAAAGCCACTGGGGGACGCGCGAGCTAGCTATGCTATAATACGATAGACATCGGGGAGGACGGCTAAGGACGCAGAGTTTACTGAGCACACACATTGCGATCAAACACTCGTACGGAAGGGGAGAACGGCGGGGTGCTTCCGAGCCCGTGTGTTGCGAGAGGATTGAATTGTAAACGAGAGTGGGGTGGCCAGCCTCGGCAGCAAGCATGTACATTGTACAACTAATACCATAGCAGCACTACACGACAGTATGCACGTAAATTGAGCATTAGCAAGCATGCTGCGCTCGGATTTTATGACGTGCAAAGTGATGCCTTAGTACAGTTCCATAGAGGTAACACAATCTACCTGAAATTACCCTTATATTCAACATTCTTGGTCATTGCCCTCCATACGAGCTATGCAGCTGACAACATAATTGTCTTCTAGAATTACTACTTCGCTTAACTGACGTGGAACACAACGCTTTACCTTCTAGTCTGGCAGAAATACGACAAAATACATTGTATACAGACCTCTTGAGTTGAATTTATAGATGATATAAATGCCCAGCGTAAAAGATGCCGAGTGATACGAGCACATCAATATTATCAAGTATACTTTGTTGATGGAATCTCCGGAGCTTTAAATCAGGCATAAATTATGATCTGGACGGAGCGATCTCGAGCTGATACACAATGTGTAATATGCCTGCTTTGGGTCTACATGGAAAATTTAGTAACAGTTCTCACAACTTGTGATGTAAATCGGTTCCAATAGAGAACATGGAATCCATCAAAAAAGATATATCGTTACAGTGGCTTGTTTTACAACTTCTGATAATAGAGCACTGGATAAAATATAAAACTATCAGCCGAAGCAGAAGTTTGTGTACTGTTTGCAGGTAAGCCAGAAAGCAGACAGAAAGCAGTCAAAAGCAAGCAAGGGGAAAAAAACCAAAGTTTTTGAAGTATTCGATGGAAGAAAATAAACAGGACTCAGATAAATAAAGGAAATAAGTATGTAGACGGGAGGAGCAGGGGAAAACAGGAAGAGAAAAAAGTAATTGAAAGAAGGGGGTGGAAAAGAAGGAGGAGGAAGAGGAAGAGGAGGAGGAGGAGGAAGAAGAAGAAGAGGAGGAGGAGGAGGAGAAGGAGGAGAAGCTAATCATTGGTTCCTAGTACTGGATATGTAACTGACCTTCCCATCACGTCCAATGTTTTCATACACTAATCTGTCTTGAAAGACAGTGTTGCTACTTTGTTACAACACAACAAAGAATGAAACCTTGATGTCTACTTAATTATTTGCTGTCTTTAAGCCAACATGAAGGTGGCGTCGAATTTCTCTATAATAAGTAAACACCCACTCTTACGTGAAGATCAATGAAAGACAAATAAAGTTATGATGTTATCGCATTCTTTAATTTGCATTATGTCACTGATATCACTGATACATGAAAGCAGTTCAGTAATTTAAATCATTCTAACATTAAAGGGTGTGTACAGTTCTGATCGAGGTGAGGATTTAGCATTAACGTTTTGTGAGAAATTCAGAAACCACTCTACGGGATGTCAAAGAGCATGCATTTCTAAGGGGTATCAAAAGTTTATTTGACGAAAATCGGTTTTGAAATGGCTATGATATCAAAAAACAAGGTGAAACAAACAGATCCTAATAAAAGGCGCGGCCTGTCACCTTTATTATCATCACGTTTTTGGATATCTCAGCCATTTCAAAACCGATTTTCATCAAATAAACGTTGAATCCTTCTTAGAATAACATGTTCTTTCATATTTCATAAGAGGTTTCTCATTATCTCAATTAGGAATCTTCAAAACATGAATCCCCACCTCAACCAGTACTGTACAGTCCCTTTAATTAAAGGGATCGTACAGTTTTGGTTGAGACCTAATTTCAGGTTTCTAACATTTCTTGGTGTGATAATGAGAAACCTCTTATGAAATATGAAAGAGCATGTAATTCTATGAAGAATTCAACGTTTATTTGATGAAAATTGGTTTTGAAATGGCTGACATATCCAAAAAAAGAGCGATTCTTATAAAGTGTGGGACGCACACTTTATTACGATCGCTCTGTTTTACCTTGTTTTTGGATGTTCCAGTAATTCCAAACCCGATTTTCATCAAAATAAACTTTGAATTCCTCTTAAAATGGTATGTTCTGTGCTATATCATGTGTTTTCTTGATATCTCGCAAAAAGTTAAGAGCCCAATTCTCATCTCCACCAATACTGTACCATCCCTTTAAACTGTCACTGCACTTGATTGTTTTATTATTACTTTGCTCTTTAAAGTCAAGGTCAACATTATACACCGATCATACACTATGTGCAGCTATTATACGCCCCTCTGCAATTGTGAGACAATTGTGAGACAGACCGATGAATTATATAACATTGCGTGCATTCATGTCGTCACCACTTCAGCTATCAAAGGCATTATCAAGTCCGAATTGCGTCACAATGCATCCTGGGTTGAAGTCTAGACGTGACGTCACAATAGAAAGCAGTAGCTTACCTTACAAGCCATTCCAAGTACATTCCACGTGACATTAGATGACATAAAAAGTAACATACCTTTTTTTTTTTTTTTTTTGTATGAATCCAGCTCCCCACAACTTGAGTTATGAGAAACATCCGCAATGAACTCTTCAATTTTCCGTCATCCAAATGCATTTGTGCCGCAGGATTGGAGAATGTGGCATTTCTTTCTTGTAAGTTACTATGGGTGGAATGCTACAACATATCACTTCCGAGAGAGTTGCGATCTTAAGTAGGGAATTAGCCCATTTATTTCCGATCGTTAGTAAGTGAGTGGCAGTGCATTCTGAATAAGATATATTTTCCGGGCGGTTTGAGACTGCTGGAAAGTTGGGGGGGGGGGGGGTCGGGCGGGGTAGGAGAATTGGAGCAAAGGCATGAAAGGCGCGGTGAGAGGACGGCGCTAGAAACGTGTCTGTTTTTAAGGAAAATATGGGAAGTCGAAACATCAAACAATACGGAGGTGGGGAAGTAATTATCATAGGCCGTGTGCCGGGGCTAGATAGGCACGTGTCGGCAACAATGCACTTCATCTAGCCTGGTCTTTCCCCGACGATGCTGCTCCTCTTTTCCCATCTCGATTCTCCACTTGCTTTCATCCACGTAGATCCCTCCCCCTACTCCAACCACAATCAAACTAGATTCCTGTAGGCCTCCTACACACTTGTTTAATGTTTCATACTTCAGTCGGTGTGTTTGTTGTTGTTTTGTGTCAGTCCTCATCTTCATATTTCAGTTGAAATTTTTGCCTTTACGTTCACGTCTTTGTGATAAGGCCGTGGCCGCCATGTTGAAAAAAAAAATGAATCGTTGTGGCTTACAAAGTATAAGCATTACCACAAAGCAGTACTTTCAGTTTATCTACCCAATGGAACATTTACTTGATCAGTGACTCCACACGACATGAAACAAAACACGGAAATTAGCCGAACATTTCCTATCTGTCAGAAATTGGCAATTTCGAGTAAAATGTGATTCATTCCATTCCGGTAAACGCGACATTTCCACGCGAACTTCGGCGGGTGCAAATTAGAAAAGGCTGCAGCAAAATGCGGTCATTACCCCAACCTCTATAATCCTGGCATGTTTCACATCATCCTCGTACCGAATTTGCACGGCCCCTCTTTTAGCTGACATAATTCTCCCCTCTCCTACATCGACATCCCCACATTTCCCCTGTCGACGTTTCCCGTCTTTGCTCCACTCGCCACACAGCTTCCTATCAAGCCGACCTGTATCACTTTCTTTCAAGACCCCCTTTCCTCTCTCCCCCTCTCTCCCGTCTTTGCGTTTTGGCGGTTGTGTCAACTCACTGGCCCCTCCCCCATCACTTCTCACCATAAGATGGCCTGCGCTCCTTACCTTTAATACCCAAGAAGGTATCCTCCCTGCCTTACCCTACACGGAATAGATGCATGCCTGTACCCCTCGTCAGCCGTCTTCCTCCACTTTTCCTTTCCCCTTTATTTATCCCCTCCCCCATTTTTTGTAATCTCAATCGGGTTCCTCCCCCCCCCCCCCATCATCCATGACAACGCCGTCTTCCGCTTACAATACAAACTTCTCCTTTCTCCCTCTATCCCTAAACAATACCAAATATTCATTGATTCGGTCGGATTAAATCTTCACATTACGCTCATGAATGCATGCAGTATAGTGCTAGACTTAACGGTCCACGAAACATTGTTTTACGTCCCCGTTCTGCTAAATTGAAATCATCCGTGATTGATGTATCTAGGCTAGTCCCACATGTTGGGGAGTGAGTCCAAGAAACTCTGACTGTCACCACTCCACTCGTATCTGAAAAGATACGTTCACAACAAAATGTATTTCTTGATTGAATCCGCCTAGCATTCATTCTGTGCAGTCAGTTTTGTTGCATTGATCCTTTTCTTTATTCATTACTACTGAGGCCTATTGAACTCCAATGTGTACTTGTAATTGAAAACTGTTGCGAGACAACCGTAGAAAGAGGCTTTATTATGAATGATCATGAATTACCTCTATTATAGGAGATAGAATACTGAATAGCCTGCGTAGATAACCATACATTTTACACATAAGGAGTAATGAAAGTCCATCAGTCACAAAAAAAAAGAAAACAAAAAACGCATACATTGCTCCGTGAGAATATGCATCAAAATCTATCCACTATGCATCGTTACATTGGGAAATGTGCTCTCGAATCTTGATCACTCATTGTTTAACCTCTTTCTGTGCTTTGAGCGCCGATCGGAACAGAAAACTCCACAGTGTTGTACAAACTCTCCAAAGTTCTTAGCGCAGGAAAGGGTTCATGAAACGGAAAATGATATCTACAATGGTCTTACCCAACCAGGGTAGCCTCTTGAATTGTGGCAATGTTCTAACAATGGGTCCCTGCTACCTTTATTACTCCTAGCATTTACTAGCCAGGTGCCCGTTTGTACGCTTGGGTCAAGAGAAACATTCTGGCAAAATCTGAAGTCATAGGATGAACACACTGAAGGAGGGGGTCGAACCCATGACTTTTTGTTTAAGAGTTCTGTGTCTTATCCACTACGCCAAAAGTAATTCCCGAATCACAGAGTATTGTGTGATCTGCATAGCATTTTATTATTGCTAAAGTACCTTTCTCGTCGTGCGCAGAGCTACCAATTAAAGGGATGGTACAGTATTGGTGGAGATGAGAACTGGGCTTGTAACTATTTGCGAGATACCAAGAAAACACTTATGAAATAGTACAGAGCATACCATTTTAAGAGGAATTCAAAGTTTATTTGATGAAAATCGGGTTTGGAATGACTGAAACATCCAAAAACAAAGTAAAACAAAGCTACCGTAATAAAAGGTGGGTCCCACACTTTATTAGAATCGCTCTGTTTTGGATATCTCAGCCATTTCAAAACCAATTTTCATCAAAAAACGTTGAATTCTTCATGGAATTACATGCTCTTTCGTATTTCATAAGAGATTTCTCATAATCTCACCAAAAATGTTAGAAACCTGAAATTAGGTCTCAACCAAAACTATACGATCCCTTTAAAGTCTTTCTGATTCTGCAGGATGCTTCTTGAAAACTTCAGTAAAATATTCTTTATGTGTGAATAAGAGAATTAAGAGAATTATTTTTGCCCATTTATTTGCATATTGCAAACAAGATCTTCTGGCAGCTCAATAGTGTCTCCCTGATTTTGCTGTGTGAATATTGGCAGCCTTGTCATGCGTGTGGCTGCCTGAAATGTGAAGTGTGGGTTTGATTTCTTGTTTGATAATGATTTTGATTCAAAATGGCGGCCCATGCAATATTTCATCTCCCCCCTCACCCCACTTTCACATCACCCATTGCTTTTCCAATCTTTATACGTGTTTCCCTCAGGTTCTTGCCTGCGTTTTCACATGAAATGAATCTCCGGATGAGAAGTGCCCGAGTCACGTAGTAATCCAAGAATAAATGAATAAATAAATTTAAAAAAAAACCGAACAAGACAAATCAGCAAAGCAAATTACCACGAGCCACTGTTGCATAGGAAGCTCTTTATTATTTAACGAAACAACTGCGTGATGTTCACATGAAATTCAACCGGAAAGGAAGGACGAGCGTAAAGAATGTTGTTGGGAATCTTGCGCAATCCCTATAAGAGAATTGTGGGTTTAATTAATGGAAGCATAATAACTTCAATATGTAGTTCTTGACTCAGTACAGTTGTCGTTTATGAATAGGAGAAAGTGTTATTCACACGTTGATTATTCTCTTTGTTAATACCGTAAATCCAAACTCGGTGTAGGGCAATCAGCTCCCATTCGACAATGTAATCTAGCGGGACCCGCCGCGCTCTTGTGAGATGAGTACACCGTCTTCCCCTGACCAAAGACATATAAGCCTTAGCAGCGAATGTGCGAGTTTGACACCAAAACATACGAGGCCGCGGATATTGCGTTGCTACGGGCAACACTGAATTATACTGTAGTCTCCGTAACAGACACGTTTGGATATTTCTGATTCAAGATTTTGTCAGAGTCAGTATAGGAAGACATGTTTTTAGTCCAACAGGAGGAGAAAATTTAGGCCTACATATTACAGACATTTCTGCTGATATTATATGAAGTCATCAATTACTTTTTTTCAGTTAGTTATCCCTGATAAAGTTGGTATTTGTGTCAAAATGCAGAAGTGGCTTGCGAATGACGTATTCTTTGGGTGTGAGTGATTGCACTGCTGTTTCGTAAACTAGGATTTATGCTGGTTTTTATTATGCGTGAGACTTCCTAATCTTGTGCGAATAAATGCATCAAATCCATGCGAGGCGCCTTTTCACGCCAAACTTCGTGATTCGAGATATCCCTCATGTATTCACGCTCTAAACCGACTTCCTTAGAGCGTATTTATTATGACGTAGGGATTGTATTACCCTTAAAGCGTAAACTGCCTTTTCAAATCCAACATTACGTTAAAGGTGAAGTCTTGCCGTTGTGCATAAATCAGATTACCGAACGTTCTTTGCCCTTTGTTTGAGAACTTACTGATTTCTCAGAAGGACCGATTTTTGCATGACTCGGCGCAGGACTTTCCGGGGAGCATTGTGTTCTTAAAAAGTCTTCCACAAGGAAGAACATTGTCTGTTCTTACACATTGTAGTCAACATGCTCGACTCAAGGGGATGCGGACATTTATATTGTTTGGGCAAAGCGAGAATCACATGTAATACTGTTCGTCACCCTATGTTTTTGTTTGTTGGTGTGAACATTTGTTTCTTATGGGAGTGGGATGAGGGCTGGTCATTGCAAGAAGCAGATCCACTTTAGTGGCCGAGGCGACAGCTTCTGTTTCACACCTCCCTGGTTTGAAGTGAACCAGATCAGTCATTTTGTGTGTCGTTGTGTTTGTTTGTTTCTTTTGTTCTCACTCACGACATTTAGCTGGTGAATGATTAGCACAAAAATCCAAAGGTATAACTGGGTGTGCGTATATACTGACCGAGATCTATACCCAGACCAGGAATCCAGGTTCAAAGAGCAAATTCCAGTATCTCGCCTTTTACCCATTTTTTTTTTTCATAACCACTACCAAATGATGCCATACTGGATGCTACTGATATTTCACGTAATAATCCAGAGAGCGCTGTTGAACTCGAATGTCGATGAAAAGATTTTCGAGCATGCGCATTTAACACCAATAATACTTGTTTTAATTTTGCGGTCGTTGGAAGGAGATTTGTGCACTGTTAATCGTTTTTTTTTTTTTCGTTTTTTTTTTTCGTCACGTCAGCAGTTGCAAGAAATGAATGAAAAATAGCTCGATGAGATTGTATACGCGATTCGTCATGGAACTTGAAACTCGTGCATGAAGTCTTTAAACGATGAATTGATGCGACGGGATTTCATCCGATCCGTTGTAAATCGTATAGATTAGAGCCGACTTACATTGAGATATAGACGAAAACGTTTAAGCTGAAATGCCAATAAATGTTACCCCGTCGTTTTCTACACCACAAAGGAATCCCTACTATATTCGTTATCATTCCTTTTTTTTTAAAATCTAAATTACTATTTTTTTAATCACTAAGTAACCATGTGATGTAAGAGATTGGTTAGATTCGCATTTAGCCATAATGTGGATTAGGAAACCTGAGAAGTGGGGGTTATTACGGATAATGTGTTAATACCCTTTCACACGCAAAAAAAAAAAATAAAAATGAAACCGGCGTGAATGTCTCTCCTACAAATCACATTAATGGCAATCTATTACGTATTCAGACGTATGAACTACAGGCAAAGCAAAACAAAACAAAACAATGAATTAATAGTGACGATGAATTAGAAGGAAAAAGCGTTATTTAAGAGTTAAAACAAGTATAAGTCAGAATCATCCGGGCAGAAAGCATCTATAACAGGGCACGCAAACACAAAGGGAAGGTTCCACTGCTTTTTAGACTGTGGTGATATGACTTATACTTTATATTATGACGTTCAGACACCGGATATTACACAGCTGTCACCAAACACCAAACGTATTCTATTAGTTAATTCTCTTGTGCGTATTAACAGAATGCGTGAGGCGCATGTGCTTTCTCTCCGCAAGCTCCTATGTATTATATTATTATCAATATCATAATGTAATCTTCTTTTTATGATTATTTCATTGCTCTAATTATTATCATTATTATTAGTAGTAGTATTGTTATTATTATTATTATTATTATTATTATTATTATTATTATTATTATTATTATTATCATTATCATTATTGTTATTATTATTATTGGAGGTACTACTACCACTACTCCTACTATACTTCTACCACTATAGTAGTATTAGTAGTGGTGGTAGTAGGAGTAGTAGTAGGTTATAGTGGTAGTAGAAGTAGGGGGTAGAAATAATAGTATCATTACCAATTCCTCGTAAACTCGTCATGTTTGCAAACTAATTAAGATTCTTTGAACGGAAGAACTCCCGACTGTGTCATAGAAAGCCGAGGGGGGAAAAGTAATGTTTAAAGAAGGGGCGATACATTGCAGCTGAGAGAAGGAAAACGATTCGCCAAAAGATTATGAAATGGAAACAATCACCACAACAGAAAAACTCACACCGAAGTCAGTGCAATTCAATGATAAAATGGAATCCGTATTTCCACACTGCCCACATCTCCACATAAGCAACCGCGGTTTTCTGAGCGCCAGAGAACAGATTGAAACAAAACAAAACAAAAAAAAAACAGAAAAAAAACCTCAAACGACAAACAACTAAAACAGAAAAAAAACCTATGAAAATGGGGGAAAAAAGAGAGAAGGAAAAGCCCGGTCTGTTCTCGATACAAAGTCATTGTCAAACTCTTGTCATCACCCTTTGGGCTACGCACACCCCTCAGGCAACGGACACCATTTCTTACTTTTATTCCGGCGATTTTTTCCTCTTCAGAGCCCCGCATGACGTCTTGTCAATCAAAATTCTTTTCAAAGGTAAGCCTTGCGGCGGTGAAATGAACTTGGAAAGGGAGAGAGAGGGAAAGAGAGAGAGAGGGGGAGGGGTGTAGGAGAGAGAGAGGGAGAGAGAGAGAGAGAGGGAGAGAGAAAAAAAAAAAAGCGGTCCAGAGACCACACTCGGTAGGAGGACCATATGTTGAATGTCAACCTGGATCCCTTTGGGCGTAGTCGTAGAGAAAGGGAGAAACAGACAGACAGACAGACAGAGATAGGGAGAGACAGAGAGAGAGACAGACAGACAAATATATAATAGATGAGAGACGTAGAATTGAGAAATGACAGTCCATATACGATATTTATCTCATTAAACACTGATGCCCACATGCAAATCACCCCGCGTAAATATGTTTGCTATGTGCGTTATGCATAATGCATATGTATGTCTGTCCGTCTGTCTCTGTATGAATGTATTGTTTGTATAGGGCCTATGTATGCATGTACATGTACGTATGTATGTATAAGGAGAGAGCGGGAGGGGGAGATGGAAATAGAAGACATGTATTGATTTCTCGTTAAATTCATTCCCGGAGGTTAAAAGACAAAAACCCACAGAAATGCTAGTGATTCCCGTGGGTGTAAAAGTATTGGAATCACCGTGTTTGATGCTCGGAGGAAGGAGCGTTATGTGTAATGTGCTACGCAACTCTCCGCGAAAGTTTACCTACTGCTCCATTTCCTCCCCTGTCTTCCTCTCTTTCTCTCTCACTTTTCCTTTTTTTGTGTGTATTTCTTCGCTGTACTGAATTAACATTTTCTTTTACGCGTGTATCTATATTCAGTTTCAGTGAAAGCCTTGTAGTACGAAATGTGCTTATCGGATGCTTATCGAAATATGCTTATTTTTCAGTTCAGTTCAGTTCATTACACCTTCATTCCATCGTCAACCAAAGGCTGGTTTTCAGAGGGGTCTTATCCCTCAGTTCAGATATTGTGACTATTTATGAAATTCCGCTGGGGAAAGAACAAATAAGAGCAAACTTGGTCTCTGTTTCACCACTTTGTAGTACATGTAGTTATTTCACCGAGTCATTCAAGATAAATGAATTGACCATTGAAAAATCGGAGACGAGAAGGGATCAAAATGACTAACCAATCATCCAATCGTCAGCGTACCTTTTTGACTAGCTGCACGTTCACGGGTTTGATGGCGCACTGACCCTTCCTATACATGTAGGACCAAGTTCGTGATCCCAATAAGCTAACCTTGTCTGAAATATTCAGTCAAGGTTATCTCAGCACAACCTTACAAGAATCAGCAATCTATTTCTGAAGCGATAACTTGCTTAAAGGGTCCCTGCAATCCAAATGTATGTTGATCTCTATTGATGCATTTTAGTCTGCACAAAACCAAATTACCGAAGACTTCATGGAAATTGATATGCGTCATATATCTTAAAACATTTTTTCTCATTTTTTTTCTGCACCTTGATAAGCCCAACCTCTATGAAGATCTCCAGCTCATCTTTATTTCCGACGAATTTTTGTCGTAATGAATGGTAAGTCATATCATTCTCTGTCTATTGTTCAGCTCTCGTGTTCCAAGGGATGATGTCATAGCTGGAATATGATCTGGTGATCTGGAGGACTTTTTTAAAGAGATAGGGATTAACAGGGTGCAGAAAATAATAAAGAAAAGTGTTTCAAGATATATGATTCATATTTTCATGAAGTATTTAGTGATTTGGTTATGTACAGACCAAAAGGCATCGATAGAGGTCAACATACATTTGGCTTGCAGGGGCCTTTTAACAGTGGAGAATGCATCACAGACATGAAACGCATCAAAGCCAGTAGCTTCTTTGAAGACAATAGTTACGATTCTCAGACTTCACTTATTTTCAACAACGTTCAACATATTTGTTAGAGCAGAAAATGTTGATGGTGCTAAAGCGCCCCATCCACAGACAAACAAAAAATGAGATACAGAGGTCCGCTAAAAGATAAGTATGTTCCTAAAACCCTTACTTTAAGTCGGTTTCAACAAAGTTCGTCGCATTAGTTATGTCGCCATTTAATATACTCGTATGAAAGAGAAAAGAAAAATATTTGTCATGAACTTGGAGCCTGTGGGAAGATGACTGGCCCAGTTAAGTGCACCGTGGTCCCTAGATCGCACCCTGAGCAAACCTGAGTCACCGCGATGAGCATCAGCCGCGACCCAGCCAATCTGAACCCTTCCCTCCCAGTTTTTATGGTTATACATGTCAGTCTCAACCCCATCCCATATGGATCCATACCCTCCCACCAGTCTCGACCCCACCCCATCTGAATCCATTCTCTCCCACTTGTCTCGACCCCGCCCACCTGAACCCATTCCCTCCCAGCAGTCTCGGCCCCACCCCATCTCAATCCCTTCCCTCCCACCATTCTCGACCCCACCCCATCTGAACCCGTTCCCTCTCACCAGTCTCGACCCCACCCCATCTGAACCCATTCCCTCCCAGCAGTCTCGACCCCACCCAATCTGAACCCGTTCCCTCTCACCAGTCTCGACCCCACCCCATTTGAACCCATTCCCTCCCAGCAGTCTCGACCCCATCCCATCTGAATCCATTCCCTCCCACCAGTCTCGACCCCACCCCATCTTAACCCCATCTTCCCAGTGATAACTATCAAGCTCGACCCCATCCCATCTGAATACCTTTACTCCTACCCCTCGTGATACATATCAGAATCGTCCTCACTCCATCTAAACACCCTCCCTCTGAGTGATTTATATCAGCCTCGACTCCACCCTTCTAAACTCCTTTCCTTCCAGTGATACATGTCAGAATCGACCCAAACCCATCTGAATCAATCCTTCCATTGACATATATCAGGTTTTACTTCACCCCATATGAACCCCACCCTCAAAGTGATAGATGTTAGTTTCGACCACACCCCCACCTTAACCCCTTCCCTCCCAGTGATTTGTCAGCTTCGGCCACGTCCCATCTGACCCCATGCACAGTGCACTCGCGATACAATCATGCTCGTGGCCTTCTTGCAAAAGAAGCTCGATCTTGAAAGATACCAAACGAGGTAGGTCCATGCCTACAGACTTTACGAGTCCCGAAGATTTGAGCTATGGAGGTGGAACCATCTCCCTGGTTGAACCCAAGGAGCTCGCATCTCAAGGCCCGTGCATCTTTGTGCTTTTTATCTACGCTTCCTCCTCTCCTTTCACACACACACACACACACACACACACACACACACACACACTGCTTGGATCGCACGAGAATATCATCGAATGAAACGCGTTACTTTTTCCCGCACTATGTTGGGAGCTAAAATCCAGGCGATTTGACGACAGCATCACCACTCTCAAGCCTGTGAGTGGGTGTGGATGAAACAGCCGGGATATTCCATTACGATGGAGGGTGAAATCCAAGGCTCCTACACTTTTCTCCAATATATCATTTCCTAATACAAAATGCTCCAGTCTCTCTTGCGAAGAAAACAACAAACCGAAGGCGATGTCGCCTGAATGGTGGTGAAACGTCCCTTAAGTCATTGCACCCGGTTCTCCCGAGGCAAGATGCGCTGCTCGCACCGCTTCCGCAGACGATACATTAGAGTTAATGAGCGCACACTCTCATGGCGAGCGAAAGAAGAGCAGGCGCGGGAGTTTTTTAACGCGACGTCACCAACACCCAGTTGTTTATCGAGTCTTCTTACATGCCAACGCTGCTAGGTTTGTGTGTGTGTGTGTCTGGAAGACCAGATTAAGTGGGATTCGAATATTAATCCTGTCGCCATGGAAACACTTATTAATTTCATCCGCTGTGCGAATCATTCCGAAGTGTGGGAGAGACTCACTCAGACTCATACAGCTCAGGCCTTCTTTGCCAACAAGATTCACATACGGTGGGTGAAATGGCGACTTAGGATATTTTCAAAGTTGAATATGTTGTATGATTATAATTATGATAAGCGTGTTTTGTGCGTGACTGTCTGCTTGTAAGTCAATTGTTTAATTTCATTTGCGCACATATTTGCATGATAATATTATGAATCCTATTGGATACCAAACAATCAGAGCTAGGAGATACTGAGGATTTGACGCGTAATGACTTTGAGGAAACTTGCTCGAAAATGGTACTTGAAAATACCGGATATACATGTCGTTCACATGCAGAAAATTATGACGACAATATGTGTGCTAATTGCTCGTATAATATCTGCCATTTAACGCAACTGTCGTGAGCAGTGAAATGAGGTTTTTGCCCTGTCGTTGCCAGAGTTGTGGCGAGTTGTGGTGCGGCCCAATGCCGAATGGTTGCGCATGGGCGATGGCCCTTCGGTGCTGCCATTGAGCTACAGCACAGTATATAGGCCCAAACGGAAGTGTTCCCTGCGGGTTTTTTTTTCAGAAAACGTCCCATTTTACTAAAGTTTGCAAGATTATGAGGGTATTGAGAGTTATAGCAAGGTAATGGGTGAGAAGAATACGAAATGGTGCAATTTGCCAGCAGTTGTGTGATGGGATATAGCACTGGTCCATATTACATGAATATGACGGTGAAAATTACTGTCACATGCAAGTGACATTCCAAAAACGATGGGTCGACGCTCTTGCTATTCTCTGTATTAAATGAAAGAGATACATTGTGCACGAATTGTGTATCGAAAATAATAAACATAAAGGTTGTTGAGATCAATTGGGCATGTGTCAACTATGACACGGCTTATAATCGACATTTTTCATACCATCCTGCTTTGACAACCATTTTACGAATTCCCGTCTTTAGAAGATAAGTCTGAAGAAAAAGACATGTGTCATTTTTTGTCATGTGACGTCATCTTGATCAGCAGCTAGAAACAAAAGTATATATTGATCGATCCCCCTCCCCCTTTCCTTTGAGCGTCCAGTGCGGTTAATTGTTATCCCATTGAAAGCCTGTATTATAATGTTGTTGACATGGTGGGTTGTTGATACAGTACAGCATCCTACTGTAAAGCAGTTCTTTTCAAGAGGACCCACGATGCTCTATGCGGTGATGGTCGAGGTCTCTGGTAACCAATATACGGCATGACGTATTGGTTATACGGTGTGACGGTGTTATCGTTGTATTCAACGCCATCCTGACTTTATCCTTAGCTCATCGCATTCTTCTTCCACAGTCTGCACAAAACTCATACAATCAAAGACATGATTCTCCTTGTATAGTCAGTATATTAATGATGTTCCGGTTACAGTTCGGTATACTGAAAGTCTAGTGTTAATCAAAAGATGAAATAGGGTTCGTTATACCGAAGGTTCGTCATTCCGAAGGTTTGTAATTCCGAAAGTGAAATAAGGTCCGTTATTCCGAAGGTTCGTTGTTCCGAAAGTTCATTAATCTGAAAACAAAATAAGGTTCGTAATTCCGAAGATTCGTTAGTAGGCACCATTTCTTTTTTCTCCTGATTTACCAACTTTTGGAATAGTGACCATCACCCTAAATCACGAACAACGTTGTGTCAGGAGTCTGAGATGGTGTTGTTGCTTTTTCGTGCGATGATCAAAATAAATTTGGCGGCAGAGTTTTGCATTCATTCCTTGGCCTATTTCTGATATAAGCGTTCGCTCTGCCACAGAATAAAGGTCGTTACATGAAACGATAATCGTTCCTTTCTCCATCTCACTTTTGGGCAAAGCACAAAATTGTAGGACTTCTTTGATGAGGCGGAGTGCGTGTTTGTCTCCTCTCTACTTGAATCCCGTTGTCCAGCATGGCATGGGAATGTTCACAATCAAGCTGCCACAATAAACCGTCTGGAGGATGTGGTGGAAAAGGAAAAGTGCGTCTTCCAAAACATTTATGCCAAAACATTGATGTCAGAGACATTTCCATACAGCGGAAGTGTACTGAATCCATAAGCCGACGTACTGTCGAAATCCTCCTGTTTTTCTTCGCCATCCCTGCCTTGTTTTCATAACATGAAGGAGGCGAGGTACACGTTATTGTCACCATCGCCTGGTTTTACCGGGCTTTATGAGACACATGTGACCTCAAATCGCCCGTTCGTCGAACTGTCGCAGCCGATGACTTGTATGCCCAACCCTTGTTTCGGCTTCTTTTTTTTTCGTCCTTTTCCCCACATACCGTTCCTGTTCACGGAACTATACCAATAAATCTGTAACATCAAGTTCAAATAGTGTTAGTCTTTGTGTGAAGACTGGCTTTGTCAAACCCACACAAACACACATACACACACGCGCTCACAATAGGGGAAGATAAAGCGTTTGAATGTCACAAACGTCTGCTAATATGCAGCTATACCCTGTTGTATAGGTATATTCATTCGTGTATTGAAGTGGACTTTCAGCCAATGGGATTCCAGCGTGTGAGGCTGTTGCATTGTTGTAGTTGTTGCTGTTTGCATTCTAAATCTAATTACGTTTAAAGTTTACACTTGAAGGGAGATGAAACACATATTATGTATCTGGATTGAGTGAATGCAGCGGTGTCAGCAGAACGCATCAGAAAATAACAAGAAAATCGGACAATCCTTTGAAAAGTTATGCATTTTTACACTTTCGGTGCAGCTATCGCTGGATGAGAAGGCTACTACAGTTTATGACGTCACGTATAGGCACAACGATATGAAGAAAATATTAAAGAGAATTACACAAAATAAAAGAAAGAAAAATGCACATTGCTTCGATTTGTTACTGACAAGTTATGTTAAAAGTTCCCTGAAATAAAATGCATGTTGATTTGTGTTGATTTATGATACCTTCAACATCACTTTTGCGGTGAAACGAATACCTAGAAACATTCCATATCTTAAACTAATTTTTCTTCTATTTTTCTTCAGATTAATTGGATACGCCCACAAAAATCCTTCCAAACCAATATTCCTGTTGTGACCTCATCTGTCAATCATTGCTAAAGTACTGATATGTTTAACAAAAGACATTGGAATGCACCTTCCCCTCGACTCAGCATAACTTGCATGTTACCTCGCCACGTCTTTTGTTAGAAACAGCTTTTTTACTATACGTCATGGAGCTCAGAGCGATTTGAGGTTATGAGTGACAATGGATTTGTGACATTAAATGTCTGTAGTTCTTCTGATTTAGTGATTAAGCCTATTGCTGATTATGTGCACGCTGTAGTTCGGATGCGAACAAAAATTGTTTCGAGTGTGTGCGTGTGGGGAAGGGGGAGGTGTTCATGTAGTTTTTAATCGTTGGTGAACTTGATGAGTTCGCTCGGAGAGTTTGTTTGCTTGTTTCTTTTAGCGCAGTCCTTTAATATTCACAATGATTCATTCAATTAGTTCGATTATTCATCTATTTATTCATTCATTTCTACTTTCTTTTAGCCTATCAACCGACAAGGTTGTGATATATTTAAATACATTTTTTAACCCCTTGACGAAAGACTAAGTTGTTGACGCTCGCCTATAAAACAACCTGATTAGTTCCCCGCGTAAGGGAACACAATGGATTTATGCTCCGGAAGATCAACAAAGATTGGTTACGGCGAGAGACAAAGGAATTGATTGACTTTTATTTTTTTTTTCTGTTTTCATCGCGCAAGTGACAGGTACTGTCTGGTCTGATTTACGAGTCGGGCTGCTCTAGCGAGGCGGCGTGGTGATACGAGGCCCGTGTTCGTCGCAGCAGTCACTTTAAATTGATTTATGAATGACAGCTCATCGGGGCGCTGTTGCAAGATCCGTCTATGGCGTTTCCAATTGTAGTCTGTGTTCCAGGCAGCATCGCGAGGAATTAAAGGAACAGAAAAGAAATCAAACCTCAACAAACAAACAAAGCAAAACTAAGCGTAACATCGAGTCCTAATGACGAATGACCAATCGTGCTGGTCAGGCGTAATGATACACCTGTTGTGAAGATCGACAGCGATTCATGTGCCAAGCAGAGTTCCTTGGTATATCTTTGGTCGATATTGATCGTCATCAGAGAGTTACTAATGTCTATTAAGAATCTCAGTTCGTGTTTGCTCTAGAAGTCAAGTATTACAACAGAACAATAATAGTAACCTTTCCGGAGCTTTAACAAATAAGTGACAAAAACAACCAGATCAGCAAAACAAACTTTCTTCGAATTAAAAAAAAAATCGTGAAAATTGTAGGGCCATTACCGCCGATGTCTGAGACCTGATAGGCAGTTGACAGCGACGATTACTCCATCAAAGTGAACACACACACTCCTAGCACAATGCTAATTTTTGTGTGATTATGTTGTAGAGCACTGTGGCACAGTGGATATGACTCATGACTGTGAAACGGAGGTCCCGAGTTCAAATCCGCCACCACTGTGTGCCCACCAGACCTCGTCCCAGGCGCATAAGTGAGAACTTGGCAATGTTATAGGCCTAGATAGTGATAATAGTAAGGTCCTCTCATATAGAGCAGTGGCAACACTGAAGAGGTTACCCTGGATGAATACGACCTAATTGATATCACTGTTATGTTTGCTTTCGTGCTGCAACATTGTACCCGGAATGTCCCTCGACCCGCGTAGCATGCCAAAACACGAACGTTTTCATCGCAATCCACTTTTTTGAGAGAGAAAGAGAGGGAGAGAAGGGCGAGGGTACGGCAAGGGGCGCTACCCCCAACCATATTGCCACTCGGTCTGATATCGATCTGTGCTCGGTCTGGTCAGGGAGGTGAGTCTCACCTCCCTGGTCTGGTCTATGGGCCAGGCTTGCACTCGGTTTACCTGTCCGGTGTGCCCCATTGAACTTGAACCATCAGCAGAAATGGTTTTGTTAGTCCATTTGTTGCCACGTCTACTGATGGTGATTGTGCCCAACCCAGACCTAGGCCGACCTTGTGTTCGTGGCAGTATGACTGAGTCTGAGTTCGGTCTGGGCTCACTCACGTATGAAGTTCAAATCCTGAGTCATGCTGTGACGCTGTGTTGACCTCCTTTCCTATGACTTTATGGCTCTTTAGTGTCTTACCCTTCACTTTGACCTACGCTTAAACTGGTCACTGCGCTTGCTCAGTCCAGAGAGGTGGGTTACCAGCACAGAACACTGGTTACCAACAGTTGATAACAGAGCACGTGTAGATTTGAGCACTGCACTGAAGCAGGGCCGTAGACGATGTAAACGCGTCGAAACACCCGATGGATCAGAACCTAGCCCAAACTCAGGTCAGATGATGGTATGAGCTGGGGAAGATGGACGGACGCAAGGATAAATGATAAATAATGATAATAATAATAATAATAATAATAATAATAATAATAATAATAATAATAATGTGATAATGCTAAAACAAAATCTGGTACAATGTATTTGGTTTTATTTTGCCATTTTTGTTTTGTTTTGTTTTGTTTTGTTTGGCTGGATCCTGTTCTTCCTGTGCCATCATGAGCGCAATTCACGAGGCGCGTTGCTCTCGTCTCGTTCCAGGCCCCTATTTTGGAGGAGGGCAATGAGAGATTGCCAGTCGAGTAGCGTAGGCGGAACGAGGGGATGGGTTTCAGTCACGCACGGCTTATGCAATAGGTTTGAATCAAGGGGTTGGTGAGCTCGGGAAGCTTCAACATCTCCGCATCATTGTGAGCTGTTCAGGGAGAACGGGTCCACTAAAAACAATACATTAATGGCCCTTCTGAACTCGGATAGGTGTTGTTTTTCATGTTTTGATGCATGAAAAGCAACAACAACGAAGAGGCGTAACAACAATGGCTTTAATATGTGTTGTGTTTATATTTGACCTCCTCCCGTTTTCCTTCCTTCTGAATTGTGTCATTTAAATTGTCCACTGTATGCTTGTGACTGGGTAATACCCTGTTCCATAGAGGGTTTTTTTTTTTTTTTTTTTCTCTCTCTCTCTCTCAACGTTCACTCGTCGGAAGCAAAGTTTTTCGCTTCCGGCCACCTACCAAAGTGAATCGAATCGCAGTCTGATATATCCGATTCGTGTTGGTCGACTATCAGATTAGTGTCAGACATGTCGGGCGTGATCCGATAAGGCAATATCGTCCGATGAAAGAACTAAGCTCAGAGTTTAGTTGGTCATCGGACGCCATCATTCCTAGTTGCCAGTCGCCATTAGTGTCGAGTCAGTCTGATGAGTGTCGAGTCAATCCGATGCAAGTCTGTTGAGTTTCCGATGATCAAACAGTCAGATTATCTTGAGTCTTGGATTCTGACTAATCTGAGGCTCTTCTTGCACTGGGGCCCTTGGTGCAAGCCTCTGGAGCTTGTCGGATCAGATTTCATCGGAACTCATGGGAACGCCTACTTTTTTTAGTTTTTCATTTTGGGAATCAGATGAGTCTCCGATGGTCAGTGGAATGAGGGCTTTGCATTGTTAGTTGAAAGTAATGTTTTAAAACTACGTTACAAAAACTTGTTTTTTTTTTTCTGTATTGGTTTAATACCTTAGCAATTTGGGGGAAAAGAATCTCTAAAGTGTAAACCACATAGTCATGATTGTTATGCTGCCTCAAGGATTTTTTGTTATTTTTTTTTTTTTTTTTTTTTTGCTGTTGTTGACTGGCTTATCTGGACACACGTTGGCTTCTGTACTAAGTAGGCCCACTGTTCAGTAAATTGCCCATATAGTTGCGAGAAACTTGATGTCCTCTTTCCTCGAAACGACTGTGAAGGAGACTGGTCATGGGTTTCCCTGGCGAGGCGCTGCGCGCAGACAAGTTGAAGGGATTGGGTCGCGTGTAAGTTCGATCATGCGCAGTAGGGCGCTGATTAACGGCGATGATTGAATGGGTTTTTGCCTGCCACATTAAAGGGAGACATCGTAAAGTGCTGAGTGCGCGCCTGTAACTCAATCAATCATAATTTTGACTCCCATCTCTCTCTTTCTCTCTTTCCTCGTGAACAATTTATAACTGCATGGTAATTGTGCTTTGTGTGCTTACCACTCGGGAAGCGGTGTGTGAGTGCAGGGTTCATAACCCGAGGCCTAGTCCCATATATTCATTCGAGAATTTGATAAGATCTGTGTATACTATGCCCTGCCTTTTCACGACGGTCGTTAATAGTTTCATACAGAATACTCGGTCAATACTGGTTTCGGAAGCGTCGTGCAAGTTTCTTGTCTAGTGTATACATGGAGCTGTTTGCATTTATTTTGTTGAGAATGGTTTATTATTCAGTAAGTAGGCCTATTATATTACAAAGTGTCATTTTCGTTTGTGAGATAGACGATAATGAGAAAGTACTGAAACAGTAATAACACACATGCACACACATGAATGTAGGCCCCTATACTTTTATCATTCACACACATTATCCCATAATAAATGTTACGTGAATATATAGACCTGTTTATGAGCAATGTTTGAATTAACGTTGTTGGAATGGAGCAAATCTAAGTAACATTGGTAGACGTTTCAATAAAAAGAGACACCAAAATAAGAAATCACGAAGTTTTATAATATGTTCTACGAGTACGTGAGAAGCTTTACAATTCGACAACTTTTACATTTCATGTCTGAATTTGATAAAATTTCTACTGTTATGTTGGTTGATTTTTCTCCTTCGTATTGTATTTTAAAATCAACTCAAATGCTGAATGGTTTTGCGCTTTAACATCATCATGTATTAGTGGTACCTACTACACGCAAGGGGTGAATAATGTGTGAGCGTGAGTAAAGCGAGCACACGTATTGCTCGCGCGCATCCACTCTGCATAGGTATAGCTGACTGTTCCGAGCTGTGAATTGGTGAATGGCGTGCTTTGGGGGCCTTGTGTTCCTGGGGCTGTGGTACATTGCGTCGTGATAGAATGATGCATGTGGCAGTAATTTGATTTCCTAATATCTCTACAAGCGTGTTCACGCATATTTTGCTCTTTTATAAAAATTGTTGAAAGGCAAAAAGGGTTTTCTTCCATATAGCGCTCACGAGCTGAAACTTGGCGAAAAGTGATGTTGGGTTGCAAGGGGAGAGAATCTTTTCCGTCTATCAGGCCTATAGCTTATCGTCAGACTGGTCTTTATTACTATTTGCATTCACTTTTACGTAGTTTGTACACATTATGGGAATTCTCTTGTTTTGGTGGTTTGTTGGATCGCCATCTTGTTTTCTAGTATAGTCGGGATTCTGTAGGAAAAGATAAAGGTGATGTAGCTTAGTCCAGTGGAGCAGCGTTTACACATTTTTTTTTTTCTCGGTATCATGTTTTTGGATTAATCTTTTTTTTTAAGGATACCGTATACAACGGCAACATTATAAGTCAATTGAAGTTTGTTTATTGCCACACACCGTATTTCTTTTGACAGTGGGAATCAACACAATTCTTACAATCATTCTGCCTCCTGCAGTGTATAATATAAACCTAATTGAGGACATGCAAAATTAATGTTCACGACTTGCAAGAAGGCTAGATGGAAATGCCCTCTTTAGATCTGAGTTCCGTCAATTCTGTTCTGACGTACCATACACGAGTGGCAGTATGCGTATCCTCATCACTGGTATACTATTCTTGCTCTTGCCGCCCTAACAGGATGCGTTTGAGGAGGAGCTTCGAGCATGGTTAAGGCTGTGTTTTGGCAGAAACATCCTTTTAATCAGGCACGGTTGCAGAGACGGTGTCTGCTGTCACGACGTTGTGCAAATATTACAAAATTTTGATCAGAGCGCACATGATAATTTGCGCAAAGAAGATGAAGTGATGATTTTTATCGCCTCACGAACATCCCAGTGGTACATACATGAAAACATCACGAAAATCATGCTTTCAGCGACCACAGCTTCTCCTGTATTAGATATTGTTGTTATTCAATTAAGTTCTAGTACAGTGTAGTTACAACGATTACATTAAACTGATAAACAGTATAAAAAATGAATTTAAAACACTGTTTTTGAGCATGTCTATATATGGGAGCGTTGTTTGGCTATATCTTCACTTCATCTGATTCGGATGTGATGAAATATCAATCAATATCACTTTTCATGAAACTCGTGCGTTACTTGAGAATTTTATTATGAATTTGTCATTCCATACTTCCGAGTTCGTTTCAAATTGCTGTACTGGTTTGCTCGTTTCGGGCTCACATTGTACCCTAAGTGAATTAAGACATATGATATTTTACTGCGCATGTCCTAGACGATCGACAATTTCCGTCATGGTTTTTTTTTTTTTTTTTTTTTTTGGGGGGGGGGGGAGGTGTTACGTTTTGTTGCAGTATGTTGACTATACACTGATACACAATGCATCATTAGTGATGAACATTGTAACAGTGTGAACATTGGCGGGGTATAGTTTGTATTACACATTCTACGCACAGTGTGAAAGTGATGAGAGGTATAATAGCAAAGCCTCACGCTCTCCCCCATCCCAATGTCAACAAATCTAACAATAGGATTGGTGACGTATCTTTGCTATCAATACCACGTTCAGTCGATACCGGTTTCTACAGTATATCAACGGTTCGAATTCAGTGACCATCGCAATGTTAAACCATGAAAGATGATAGGAAATGTTGTCTTACTCCTGATCCATGTCTTTCCGCCCCAGTGTGAGGTCAGATGTACAAGTTTGGATCTTATCCTTCTCGGAGTCCGGAGAGAAGTTCGGAGTACGTGCCGTGAATCCAATGGATTTCAGTGAGATGGGAGCCGAGTTAAATGCAAAAGGGGTCGGGCTATCTCGTATTAAAGGTATTGTTTACCACTGGGAGCAGAATGTTCGAGTTATTACATTTGATGCATATGTGTAGGTCAGTTGTTTCGCAAAATATCCTGCAATATAAGAATTTCGCAATAAAGCCTAAGATATAAGGGGATATGATATCCCTATTTTTCTCACTGAACCATAACTGTAGACGGTTTAGTCTAGAGACAATCTTATTATAACTATTATTCACATTTTGTATATCTAACAATACTTATTGATTATACTGATTAACTTTTTTACACTGGTTGTTCCTATCCCTAACTCATATTTGAGAACTATTTTGAAGCACTAAAGTTGGGTTTTTGTTTCATTTGCAAATGGTAAATAATGCCTTTAAAGCGAGCCAAACGCCTGATTAATGAGACTAGACGAAACCCGTCAGCGAATCCCAAGAGTTCTTCTTATACCTCGCCCACCATCAAAGATGAGCCACGCACTGCTTGTGACACACGCAGTGCGATAAAAGGACGTGAAAAGAGGATCGTTATCAAAACAAGTAATGCGCTAATTATGTTCACTTTGCCGCCATGATCCTGGCTGCTGCTATGATAATGATGAGTACCTACACCCTGCTCTCCGAAACCGTCCGGAGACTGTCTGGGTCCAAAACCCGTCGGAATCTTGCTCGCATCCGTACGAGGTCTCTCCCTGTTCGCCACGAACGGAGATGTTTGGAGAGGGACGACTAAGTGCTATCAAGAATGGATGACAGTATCCGGGTCAAATCATATTTTATCCCATGGGGAAAGGCGGATTTCCTGTTTATCTCAGAACCCTCCATAATGGCTGCGAATATGTCGCGGTTTTTGCTTTACTCTGTTTTTATCTTACAGTAATACATGAAATTGTGTATGTGTTAATGGACGAGATGAGAAAAAAAAACCCGGAATGGAAATATTAATATCCCTTCTGTTTTCCGCCTGCCTCCAAATGAGTTTGCGCGCTGGAGATTGGAGTGGAATTATAGATTTTAGGGATGTCATAATGTTTCCGTCTATGGTAAGAAATCAAGTCATAGACCCCCCCCCCCCCCCCCCAAAAAAAAAAAAAAAAGAAAAAAAAAGAAAAAAGAGAGAGAATAATGAAATAAATAAATAAATAAAGATATAGAGATTTACCCAGCGTATAGTTGTGTCATCCGTAACAAGGTTTAACCAACCACTTACGGGAACGAGGTTTGCTATGAACATACTGTATAGTGGAAGTACATTATCGAAAAGGAACGGGTTGAGAGCAGCTTCATAGCCATTAACTGTTATAATGTAAATATATATATATGTATATATATATATATATGAATACATAGAAGAATAAATGTATAGATGAAATAAAGCTATGAATGTAGAAAAGTAGAAATATAAACATCTATGTTTTTCTACTTATGGCTACGTCAAGGAATCTGTAGTTTACTAGTTGCCAAAAAGAATTCGCAAAATAGGCAAATACGGCTACTGCACATTATTATTCTATAGTGTACACCAGTACGGATTCTTTTTTTCAGTTGATTTGCAATTCAAAGACTCAAATGCCTTACATACACGTACTTCAACTTCTGCACTATATACTGCATTATTATCACCTTTAAAAAACGGTCCATGTTTTGATGCCCTTGGAAAGTGGAAGCCACAATAAAATGTTGTTAGTTTAGGAAAACCAACCTCTTCCCGTACACAGAAAACCTAGATTTCATTGAGGACGATGACTCTAGACAGCACACAGTCCAATCCCTGTTGCTTCTTGAAAGTATACCATTTAATTGATAAACATTCAACACATGATTACTCAGCCTTCGCGCATTCATGTCGAAGCGTAGTCATTCAGAAGTTTGAATTCTTGAGTACACTTCCATATTGATCGACCTCCTGCAGCAAGAAAAACAAGCAAAAGTCAGATCTTGTTTACTAATCACTGTTAGTCGTTTTCGTTTTGAATAATATTCTCTGTCAGTCTCAAATAGCTCTCAATTCATCAACCTCCCCTCCATACCGCAGCTTTCTTTTAAAAAGAAAAATGACGTCATAATTATCAAATGTTAATTCTGAATGGGCGTAGTAGCAGGAAAGCTCGCGAAAACAATCCGCAAGATTTATATTGTCGATAGTATTCCAGTCGTTATGCTTTACATAGTCGCGAATGCCATCAAGTTTCCTAGTGAATGATCGTTGAGCTTACTATACCACTTTCAACCTATAGAGTTCTTGTAACTTTATAGCCGTACGACGTATCCTATGGGACTTTTTTATGAGTGTGGATGGCCATATGTTGATATGTTGTATAAATGTAGATCGTTACGATTTACGACGTACATTCGTGTCTTTAATGCTCTCATATCCATACATTGTTTAAGAAGGTATTAGGCTATATACTATACGCGAAGTAACCAAATTTTAATGAATCCAGCGCAATGTGAAAGCACAGTGCGCACAGTTGTACTGCGCAAGGGAGAGATCATACATATTCATGACTTTTCATTTGATGAAATAATATGACAGTGCGTGAGGTCTAATGCTACCATACGATTACCGTACGATCATAGACGTTGTGTCATTATGATCTTATCATAATATCAATACGTCGTTTATCCATACGTTATATAAATATACAAGTGTCTGAAAGAGCTATTAGATGAGAGACAGAGATGTTTATCATGATGATAAAAACACTTGTTAGGGCTAGTGTTCTTCTGTCCGCGACGTTGCGAGCATCCGGGGCATATCTTTGGCGAACCAATGGGGTAGGAAAGTGTAGACCCTTCAGGTGCCTCCCGGCAGTAACCCGAGAAGAAAAATGACAAGAGCTGATCGGAAAAGGCACAGAATCGAAATCAATATAGAACAATTTGACAAATCATATGATGAATACCAAGGAGGTACTCGGTGAGCTCGCGTAGGAGCTCCTTGGTGATACTAAGGCATCATAATTGTTTCGAAGGGCCTGAACGATGCACGTATTGTCATGATTGTGATGCGGGTTGGGTGCTGTCTGCCAAGGGCGTCACTACGAGTTCTGCTAAGATAACATCAGCCCACAAGACAACGTAATGTAGTTCCATCGTTATCTCCCATTCCCGTCGCTGCTTTCAAGGTGTATGACCTTTATTTCATTTTTACTGCGTTCGGATCATCCCTCTATTGTTTTCATGAGTGTGCTTCAATAGCCATTGGCGCCTGAATGTACATAGTGTATTATTTTATAATGGATAGCAGCTTTTCAGTGTTCCACAGCCTCGATTAAAGATCACCTGTTAACGATTATGAGAGCGTGCACTGAACCATTGTGATGATTCTCGCTACATACTCTGGATAGTCGATGGAACGAGCCCCATGCAATGAGTAATCCGTATGGTAAATAGACAAGTAGTGTTACAGACGAGAAAGGGAGATGGGTCCGTGGTCCATGCAGCCTCAAGCCAACTCTATAATCATTTAATTCACACACAACTTGGCATGGATTTCATGTCCGTGCGCAGGTTGCATTTATTTTGCGCTGCAGCTCTCGCAGCCAAAACATACACAGTTGTCTAGACATCCAGACACAATCCGTTTCAAAAAACGACCAAAAATAATCTTGGCAAACGTATGCCTCCGCTTCATTCTGTGAGACCGTCTGTCTGTGTTTTGCAATAATCTCGCAAAGATGAGCATGGCTGCCCCGAACGCACTGAGTACGAATACTGACATGATACCTATCTTACCGACAAGGGAGCTCTTGATGGAAACTCTCGGGATGGACGTTTAAGACTATGTCATAAAGACTGGATGCGCAGTGTGGATTATTTTTGGACGGTATGAGTTTGTGACGTCATCACGTCCCAGCGGAATTTCCTGTAAGCTGTCGCGCGATTTCTCGCGATGGGTTGTTTTCACCTCCCTGCCTCCACACCGAGAGGATGCTAGTGTGCAGAGCGCAGGGCTTCGGGCTCATTCCTGGGTCGATCCCTGGCGTCAGTGGAGAGACGTCAAACCGTCACGCTGTTTATCTAGAGCTAAAGGACCCTTTCCGAAGTTTATCAGAATTATAATTGCCCGAAATCAATTCTTGATAATGATGATGATGATGAGGTTGATGATGAGGTTGAGACTTGAAGATAACCAGACTGCATATCGTTTGATCAAATTACTTCCACAATCCTTGCCAAACCATCATGATGTACGTGATAGAAATGAATGGCATCTCCGATATCATGATGATAAATCATCTTTCTATCATTGGATTTTTATTGGGCTGATGTGAAAACGCCTATTGTTTACATTACTCAAGTTCATTTCCACTGTTGTGACATCTTTCAGTCTGTCGTATTTAAAGTCTGAGTCAGGCAGTAGAAACAATAGCGCCGAAAATAACATAAGATACGCATACAGAGTATTCTATTGTGTGTCTGTGTATATAATGTGTGTGTGTGTGGGGGGGGGGGTAGTTAAAGAATATGACCCTTGTGTGTGCTTTTAAAATACACTCCCAGTTTAGTGAACTGACAATGACCTAACTTTCCCATGGTATACTCAGCCAGCCTACCAACGCTTGTTTTTATCATTCTCTGCTGCCACGCCCTCTTCCTACCTCCGCCGTCACGTCCCCGTCCACTTTTTCCCCTCCTCCCCTCCCACTTTTCTCCTTTGCCCGATGCGCTTGTAGTACTTCCTTATCCTACCATAAGTTCCCTATACTTTTCTTCCCAGTTTCTTCCGTCCCGTCATATTTTCTTTTCTGCGTTATCTTTTTTCCTGAACCATGAACCTGTTCAGCGCCTTGTCCCCTTTCTTGCATCAGCTATTTCTTCACCGTCATCCAATTCTTCACCTTCCCTTCACGATCATTCTATTTCCTCGACCCTCATCATGATCATCAAATTAATGTTCATCTGTACATAATATCTCTTTCCATCATCCATGCTTTATTATTATCGCGCAATCCCTAGTTTAATACCAATACACTGTACCTTTCAATTCTTCATTATCTATCCCTTCTCCATTCCCCCTTCCACGTCCTCTTTCTTCTCTCCCGATATCTCTTCCTATTGTACCTTACAGTTTCCTCTTTTATCTCCGTTATTCTTTCTTGTTTGCTCCGTTTTCCCTTCTCCATGTTTTCTGCCTTTTGTTGTCATTTTGTCCTTTGCTTCTCCCCATCTCATCCTAACCACCACCTTGGTCCTCATCTGTTTTCCATCATTCCCGTTCTTTACCCGTATTCGTCCATCCCTTCCCACCATCTCTTCTTGCCGGCTTTCATCCTTAAAGCCACCCCTCCCACTGTCTGTCCACCCCCCCCCCCCCCAATCCAGTTGGGGCATTGTGGCATAGTGGATAAGACTTGACTTTTAATCCAAGGACCCGAGTTCGATTCCCGTGTAGTGCTTACGACCTTGGACAACCCAGGTGTATACGTGGGTACCTTGCAATGCTATAGGTTAATAATAATTGCAGGGCCCTCCAATAGAGTAATGGCGACGCTGAAGAGGCTATCCTGGATAGAGAAGACCGTGTTACTATCATCCCCTCTCGCCATCCTCACCATCCCAGCCGCACCCACTTTCCCCCCTCTCATCAATGGTTCTCTTGCCGCCCATCCTCTAGCACTTCTCATCGACCAGTCTCTGTAGTTTCTTCTCCATAGATCTCCTTTCCGTCATGCAGTCTCCCCCTATACTCGACCCACCTCTCCCTCCATCCTCCTTCTCCGCTTTCGCTCCTCCTCTGTGCTCGCCCGCGCCGTTGGCTCAGCAACTCTTCAATTAGCCGCCACAGCTCTTTCCTCCTGGAGCCACTTTCAGATGCACCTTTCAATAATATGCCCTCAGTGTTTGTGCACAATTTGTCCAAATGGGAAAAATTCCGTCTGATGAATTACTGCAGCTTAAAGGATACTGATTAGTTAAAGAGACAAATCAGACATTTCAAAGGGAAGTTATGTCCATTATTTTGTTCTTTTTTACGTACCAATTCTCCCAAGTAAAAACAATCTAAACAAAAATGTAATATAATGTTTCATGACCCCATCAACCATCAGAGCACTGCAGTTATGTGAATTATAATTTTCCTCTTCCTTTTCGTTTTTTTTTTCTTCTCTTTTTGTATTTGTTTTGTTTTGTTTTTCAGACGTGAGCCTCGTGTCATTTCCCTCCGTTTGTTATCGTTCACTGGCCTCTGCCTAAAGACACACTGAAAGCTCTGCTTGGCAAAACATGTACCCATCGTGACGGAAAGAGTCGATCTCAGCACGATAAATTCAAAGACAAAACGGCGTATCTCTTGGTTTTAGTACTAAACAAAACTGCAACAGCGAATAGGCACTGATAGTTCCCGGCAATCATTGCCAGGTCACGTGATGAATATTCTGCGATCTCGCGAAGCTGCCGTGTCAGATTGGCATAATGACTGGTATTCAAAAGGCCATTGTTTGTCCGACTTCGCTCAAATTTCACCGACGTTTCGCTGCAAACTAGCTGCCTATCAACATTCAGATGCGCCATCTCATATAAAAGTGAGCTGTCCCCGTTCATTGAGTATAGCTTACATTATCATCACGAGTAGACTCGCCAACTAAAGGCTCGGTCACAAATACCATTAAACTTTTCCTAAAATCTTATTGCGAACATTTTGATATATAATTTAGCTATATTTGATGTTGCTGCTTGCCATGGCAACCATAAACTGACAACCATGTCAGTCAGATTTTGCATCTTTTTTCTGTTCCCATTTCATTTAATAGCATTACAGTGTATGAAATGGGTGTTTCTTGGCTGAAATTTGTTGAAGAAGCAAAATTTGAAGTAATTATGGTCCTGGAAAGTTTTTCTTATTATTTCCTTTGTTTTTATGTGACAAAGGCATAAAACAATAGATATAATAGAGATAATTGAAAACAATAATATTTTCTACAGATTGCCCTTATATTTTGAGTTATTTTGATTCCTTCACCCAAGTTATGCCTCTAATATCATTAGTTTATCATATTATTAATTTGCAATCTCAAAATTCCACTATCATGCAAATATGAAATGTTATAACTATACATGTTCCCATCCCAAACATTTCATCTCAGGTCTCATAATGTATCACTATGTTGATATGAATAGCGCCCCCATGCGGTGACCTTGAGAAATTTCAAACATAACAAATAATAAAATTCCACTTGCTTATCATTTGTGGCAAATATGAAAATGATTGGTATATAATAAGACATATATAATGGGGATAAAGAAATCATACCGAAAAATCATGTTTTTAGCATATTTCCTATGTATTTCTTTATATTTTTGTAAATAGCGCCCTCCATGGGTGACCTTGTGAAAATTCAAATGTATGGTCATGTAGAGTATGAGTTACTCTACCCACGTGCCAAATATGACTATGATACATCAAATAATAAAAAAGTTATATAGGGGGGGCACAATGTGCCCCCCCTTGGGCCTGCGAGGGGTCAAAATAGCTTGGGCTTAATAGGGTTAAGAACTGCTACGAACGCCGTACGAACGATTTGTAGACAATTTCGTAAGATCTTCTTAAGAAGGCCGTACGAAACCAGCGTTCGTAGACCGTTCGTAAGTTCGTAGCCTGGTCGATGGTCTTGTCCAAGATTTTTTTTTAACTTCGTACGAAACCCTCTCTTCGTAAGGCGTCGTATAAACATCGTAACAACTACGCAAGATTTTGCAGGGTCGAGAGACAATTCTTGAAGCCTTGAATTCTTACGATTATTGTAAGAACGCCTTAAGTTGTTCATAGAGGACTCTTACGTCTTTCATAAGAATGCCTTACGAACAGAGATTCGTATGGCGTTCTTAAGAACAACTCTTCGAGTTTGTAAGGCGTTCGTAAGGGACTCGTAAGGCGTAGGTACACAATTTTGTTCTTGCGAATTAAACAGCGTTCGTACGAAATTCGTAAGAAGGCCGTAAGAATCTATGCCCCATCTACGAAACTCTACGAACTACAGAATTCGTACGAACAGTGACATTCGTACCAACCTTTGTGACCGTAGCTTTACTCGCGTTGAAAATATCACACTATCCATGCTATCAGATTCATTCTCACAATGTTACGTCCAGACTCTGTCTCGATGTGACACTTTATCTTTTTTTTTATGCCCCCGCTACGAAGTGGTGCTGGAGGCATTATGTTTTTGGGTTGTCCGTCCGTCCGTACGTACGTCCGTCTGCATTCGTTTACGCGATAACTTGAGTAATATTGACTGGAATTTTACCATACTTGGTCCAAGTATAAAGTATGATGGGGCAATTACTTGATTAGATTCTGGGTGAAATTGGCTATAGGCTAAAGATCAAAGGTCAATGTCAAATCATGAAATTGCATCCGTTCACGCGATAACTCAAGACTGGATCAAGCAAATTTCACCAAACTTTGTCTGAGGATGATGTATGATAGGTCAAAGGTCAAAGATCAAGGTCAAATCCTAAAATTTATCTGTTTATGTGATAACTCAAAACTGGATGAAGCAACTTTCACCAAACTTGGTCCAAGGATGACGTATGGTGGGGCAATTACTTGATTAGTTTTTTAGTGAAATTGGCAAGAGGTTAAAGGTCAAAAGGTCAAGGCCAAATGCAAAAAAGTTGCTATTTCCTCCCATATCTATGCAATGCCCAAAGGTATTTTCTTGAAACTTAGTGTAGACATGTACTACTGCGTAGAGATTCTCCAGAGAGTTTCATGTCATAAGGTCAAAGGTCAAAAGGTCAAAGGTTGGGTGAAAATGTTACAATTTCACTTTTCACGCAAATGGTTTAATGTATCTTCATGGAACTTGGTACCTGCACTCTATATTAGACAATTATAGCAAGGAAAGTGAACATTCAAGACATTTCCGACAAACCTGTCATTTCAATATTTTGCCAGTTATTTGAAACTGTCATCGCACATTGTGAAGACATTGTACTATACACGTATTGGGAGAATCATGCATTATGGCGGAGGCATACCAGTCGCCATAGCGACATTTCTAGTTTTTTTTTTTTTTTAAACGACTGGAACGCGTTCAAGTGAAAGAGGCCTTAAGCTCGGTAAAATGAATAGAAACTCAACTCATAGGCCTTATCTGCTATTACAGGATTCGAATGGTGAATGTCATTTGCAGACAAAAGTTGATGGATATAACTATCATTTGTCAGACCCTTTGCCGAGGGATATTTGCTTTGATCTGCGTATTAAACGGAAGTAATGTGTAATCACTCCTCCGTGCCGTCATAGTTTATATTTCAACGAACGAGCATTTTTCAAATCTAAGTTATTGCACAAGCTGTAAACACTCGCGCTTTTAACTCTCCAGCGAGCTGGTCAGATTCTGGATCGCCAGATATCAAGCTTTCCATACCGAGAGACTTTTCCCGTTCGGGAGCCTCGTATTTTCAATAAATTGTGCTTCATGGTCATGTGCGTACGTCAATGATCTGCCAACTATCCGTACGCATAGCAGAACAGCTACCTGAATGAAGAGTTGCGACATTTAGTAGTTCCTCAACGTTAAGGCGATCACAGTGCAAACATTAAAAAAAGAAGAAGAAGGTATTGCATGTGTGTGTCACATAAACTTATCTAGACCGGCGTGAAGGATGATATAGTTGATTGTTTTATGTTTTTTCGGGATTTTTTTCCCCCTAGACATGGGAGAGCGAAAAAGTCTGTAAGATAACAATCGGTCCAGTCAGAGGGGAAACATTCTGTTTCCGTTAAAATCATGTTAAGAAAGGTCATGACCTGACTATTCAGGTTAAGCACTACCTACACTTCTCGTCTTGGGGAAAAAAAGTGCAGTCGTTACGCAGCGCAACAGTTGGGTTTCTGCTGTCATTGATTGTAAATGTCCCAGGGACTATACTCCATAGGTTAGCGTTGTACGAATCTCGTGAACTACGTACAGTGAACAATTTTAACTTGTTTTATCGCTGCTAACAGCAGAACATTGTGGTAGATGCCGTAACGCTAAGACGTAGCATGTTTTTTTTTTTTCACATCTGTTAAGGGTCCCATTGTCATTTATTGTGAGAGCAGCTGACATTGGTTCAATGAGAAGTCACATGCCAACAATAGCTAGAATACTGTAAACTAATCGGCTGTTATTACTGTGTAATTGGTATTCTTGGTAACTTGCAAGTTTAGAAAGTCGCCTATACAACAGGGCCCGTACATGTGACCTACAATGTGTAGTTATCATGACGACCGACAAGACACGCGGAAACCTTCACCCTCCTCCCCCCCCCTTCCTCCCTCCTCGTCCCCCCTTCCCGCCCCACCATTCTTAGTATGTTGCCAACAGAGTTCTGCAGAGTAGAAAAAGTGAAAACCCTACAGCAAATTGGAAACATATTAGTCATATGATTAGCCAATGAACGGATGAATTAGTTAACTGTTAATTCTTAAACTCTGCCTTATTCAATGCAAATTCTAGAAGTCGTTTTACTGCGTTGTTAGTATACTTATCATCTATGTTGATTTTAACACTATACATTAAAGACCCCCTGTACTGAACCAGATAGACCAAGGAGGTGTAGTACCTCCTTGGATAGCTCAACCAAACACTGGCTTGTACCCTAAGTCGTTACATAGGTTTTTTTTTTTTAATCCTAATATTACCCTGTGATGAGTTTACTGTCTTGTTTCGTTTTGTTGGTTTCGGTGTCTGGAAGGTGTTTTACGGACATTACATACATGTACATATTTTTCTCTCTCTACTTTAAACGAACCTTTAATAAACCTCAGGTAAGCAAGCTTTAGGGCTGGCAAAAACAAGCCTTGTGTTGGTGTATGCATAGATTTGAATACGTTATATATAGGCCTAGTAACTGGTCTGTTCTGCGATATTGCGTGTGGTGTCGCACGCCACCACCCTGATCCCACACGAATCCCTGATAGCCTTTTTACGGAGCAACATCCAATTAGATTCACATGCGCGCGCTCTTGTCTCCTATCCATTGCGTTGAAGAAGAGAAACTTCAAGCGGTCAATTATCTCGTTAAATACTCGGTTACCCCCGTCGCTGCATGCTCGCCTAATTAGTCGCTAATTACTGCCAAGCTGCACGTTCCTCATGTCTCGCATGAAACCGCACACACGACCTGACACGCACACCAACAAAAACCCGGCTGCTTGCATGCGTGTGATTATCGCATAGTCTCACGTACAGGCGGTGAGAGATATTATTACTTTCGATGTTCTATGGTTTTAGTATACGACCAACGGCAGCATACATTCAAGCAGACGCGTGTCAGTGACTACCGAGAAGTAACATTACTCTATAGCATGACGAAAAACATAAAAACAAGGTCAGAAACGATGTGCAGGATGCGTTTATTAGAAAAAGAAGTAGCCACGTGAAATCTTCCAGGATTTTCCAAAACTTGCCGAGTTCGTCACACCCCGTAATTCATACCATCTCCACAATACCGCTCCCTCGATCCCTCGCGTCGGCTCGATGAGGATATTGTATCAATGTGTTGTTTGAATAATTATTTAAAATCGCTTCAAAAACAAATTTACTGTGGCAGAAACGACCAATGGGGATTAGCACGTTAGGATATGATTGTGTGTAGACAGGTCCCGTTCTCGGGAGGTTCGAGAAACTGAAGTTTCGTGAGTGAATAATGATATCATCAGTCATTCGTAAGGCCGAGGTGGTAAACGGTTAGGTACATCGGATGTCGATTACTTTCGTTAAAGACAAGTTCACCTTCATAAACATAAGGATTGAGAGAATGTAGCGATATTAGTAGAACACATCATTGAAAATTTGAGGAAAATCAGACAATCCGTTCAAAAGTTATGAATTTTTGAAGTTTTTGTGCAGTACCCGCTGGATGAGAAGACTACTGCAGTGTATGAATAACTTAGATGTCACATGCGTACAACAATATAAGGAAAATATAAAGAGAATTTCACAAAATTCCATCTTTTGAAAAAAGTACACATTCCCCTGACTCGTTACCGATAAATGTTATGGGTAATATTATTCCCCCTGCCTTTACAAAGAGGCAAGTCAATTGCTCTTTTATTATGCGAAAAAAAGTGAAAATATGTTGAATTTTCTTTTATATTTTCACAAGCTGTAGTAGTCTCCTCATCCAGCGGTTCCAACACAAAAATTTAAAAAATTCATAACTTTTGCATCGATTGTCCAATTTTCCTCAAACTTTCACTGATGTGTTCTACTAATATTGTTGCATTTTCTCAATCCTTATGTTTATGAAGGTGAACTTGTCCTTTAAGTTTCTCTGTCTAACATCCAGAAGTTTTGGTTGTGTGGTTTAAAGCGGATTGTTGAGGCACAACTGTGCGGAAACTCCCCCGCTGCACGCTCCGTTGCCTTTCGCTGCACGCGATACTGATACTGCGAGTAGGCTCCTCTGCGCTCACACGAACCGTTCACCCGGGGCTCTACGGAGCTGCAGTGAAACGTAGAAGTACATTGTAGTATTTGTTGGGGTTTTTTGGGGTTTGTTTTTTGTTTGTTTGTTTGTTTGTGGTTGGTTTTTTTTTTTTTTTTTTTTTTTTTGGGGGGGGGGGGTATTAATATATCTCATTTCATTGCCATTTTCCATTCATGTGGTTAAGGTTTAGTATTCTTTATGTGTCATCTTCCCGGTTTATACATATTGTATCTGTAGCAGTAGGTCCATCAGAATTCTGCTGTATGTTTTACTAATCATCCACCAGCCAGGTTGTCTTTGTCTTTTTGTTATTGTCACTGTGTTATGCAAACATGCATTGGCAGTCTTGTTACAGTGTCTTTAGAATGGCAATCATTACGCTAACGATACGACGGTGACTACTTATTCTTACTCTAATTCTCCAATTGGTAAAAGGGTGACCGATTTTTTTTTTTCAACAGCGTTTATTTTGCGCCGTGAAGCCCGCCTCCGAAAAGCCCTCGCAGTATTGACAATATTCTCAGCTTACACGGGGGAATACTCCAAGTGTCGGGGAAAGTCCCCCGAGCGACGAATTCGAGAAAGACTAAGTCGTATCACGTGATGCAACCACGCCGCTAATTCGATATTAGATTCACGACATAGAACACCATTCAATCTTCCCGCCAGAGAATACGGCGGGTTATCGTCGTGATGCGTTGCCCAACAGACGAATCAGTCGACGAGTCGCTGCGATTTTTGTAGTGACCATCATTTATGTTGGTAGACATTAATCTGATTCTAGCAGATATAAGACTCGTTCTAGTTTACGCATACAGACGTGCATGTGTATGTCTGTTCCAGATCGGCAATACACTATAATTATCGTCTTTACGGTCACAAAATGAAGACAAATATGAACATCAACTATTTCGTTTCCAGCTTTATGGATGGAATTCATCGCACACAGATGTCTATTCTTGTTACAAGCCAATGAAAAAAAAAACTTCAATCAATGCGTGATGGTCTAGATGAATCACATGAATTTTAATTACAAAATTAAAGCGAAAGGAAGTAAAGAATCAGGGACCAGAAGTCCTAAAGATGGTTTCAAAGTTGTTAATATTTGAGATCAAGGATGATACTCTGCGTGTGTAAGTCCAACTCTTGCATGTATCATGGATCTACAACAGCTCCATCCATGTGTAGGGCCAAAATATAATATTATTTTGTCACATGAGCTGTCACCCGAATGTCTTCTTAAAAGAAAAACCGCCCGTCATCCGCGGTGTTTTGGGAAGTATTACTTTGATATCGGTAGCTTCGCAACAAGTCAAGATTTCCACCATATCTAACTTAATATCTAATGATTTCTTTATCAACTTTGATAAAATATTAACACTTGCTTCAGGACAGCAGGACGTTCCTCTCATTCCTGTTCCATACGTTTCATTTGCTGCCAATACTCAAACCATCGTTTAATCGTCCTAAAGACTAGATTAAAGGGATCGCATAGTTTTGGTTGAGACCTAATGTCAAGTTTCTAACATTTTTTGGTGAGATACTGAGAAACCTCTTGTGAAATATGAAAGAGCGTGTAATTCCACGAGGAATTCAACGTTTATTTGATGAAAATTGGTTTTGAAATGGGTGAGATATCCAAAACAGAGCGATTCTAGTAAAGTGTGGGACCCACACTTTATCACGATCGCTTTGTTTTACTTTGTTTTTTGAATGTTTCAGTCATTCCAAACCCGATTTACATCGAATAAACTTTGAATTCCTCCTAAAATGGTATGCACTGTACTATTTCGTAAGTGTTTTATTGGTATCTTGCAAAAAGTTAAAAGCCCAATTCTCATCTCCACCAATACTGTACTATCCCTTTAAAACTAGACGTGTGGCATTAATGAATAGATCAAGGGTATAGAATGTTCATCAGGCCGGCATCAGGCCGGCCATACAATCAGTGCTTTCTCTCCAATACCTCGCTGAATCTTACGGCAGGGCCGTGGAAGGCACCCCAGATGCCCCATGCAGCCCCCTGCTAACTGGTGGAAATGCCCGCTCATTTCAATAGTCAGACCGCATGGGAACTTATTATGGCTTCATAATATGATCATATTCAACCCTCCCAAGACCAACGTGTAAAAACACCATTGACATTTCATGCAAAGGGATTGCCAGTACTTCTGACGGACTTACATAATGGAGCAAAATAATGTACAAATGGACGCACAAATAAAGCAAAGTAAATCAGGAAGAGACAAACATATACGGCGGCTGCAATATTTGCTTGAAAAAGAAAAGACGTTATAATTCAGTTACAGGCATTACTTTTTTTTTATCAAGATCCGCCCCAATGTCCGGGATGTCCTCTTGAAAAAGACGGGCATGGCACTTCACATCGTCTCTTGAATTCAGTCCACCTGTTTTGTTTTGTTTTGTTTTGTTTAGTCTTGTCTTAATCTGGATGAAGAGACATCCTTTCTCACCCAGAAGTGCAACGGCTACTTCAAAGAGATGCGTACATCCCCACTCTTTGCTTTTATCACCAAACCACATGCTCTATACCTGACTATACCAAAGTGCAGCTAGCTCTATAACCATGAATGCATGGAGCTACAAACGATGGATATCAGTGGATACTGTAATAACACAACAATGATGGATAACGGGGAGGATACTAACAGTATACTAGACGACTGGCAAAACTTAGCTGCTGCTTGGTTGCAGTGGATTTGTTTTGGGAGAACGCTTTCGTTCGTATGTTACGTACGTGCTCCTTTTTCAATGTAATCACTAATAATTATGACTGCTGCGGACTCACAAAAGTTTTTTTTTTTTAATAATAATTTAACGAAATCCTTTCTCCAGCTTTGTCGCGAGATCTGAAATAGTGAATAAAGGAAGAGCAAAGCGCATATTCTTTCTTCATAAGTTTCCATGCATGAAATGAAGTAAGCTGATATCCGAGGGTAATAGAACATCGTCGTCATGCCAAGTTATCGTTAAAACAGAAGTAGGTCTTAGCTTAGCCATGTTCAATCCCAATTTATCAGATATTTCTGACTTGCGCAGAGGAGAACACCATTTTCCGGTGGGGTTTTTTTTTTTAACCTTCTTTCTTCCTCTCTGTTGGCAAAGTCCCCCCCCCCCCCCCCCCAATCCAATCGTCTCTTTGTGTCCCCGTTTCTGTCTGATTCCCCCCCCCTTTTTTTAGCCATTTTTCTTTACCTGACGTGTACAAACCGCGAGCATTCATTAACACTCGGCCCTACATGACCACTCAGCTAAAGTAACATCTGTGGAGATTGTTGTGAAGTCTCCAGAAGTTGCAAAAGTAATTTTCGCTTTAATAGCATGTCAAAAAAAAGGGATTTTCTGTACTGTATTTGGTCTCTCTTCGTAGAATAAAATCTATTATACTGTGAGATGTGTTGATAGACTCGGGATTGGCAGAAATTAAGATTTTCTCGAGTCTAATCACGTTAACAGGCAGAAATCATTTTGATCGTTGCGGGAACAATGGCGTGACCCGTTCCGATCACTGTGTTATATTTTCCCCGCCACTACTAAATCATTTTAAGGGAAACTCTTCCTTACTGTACACGTTTACTTTGAAAAAAAAAAGTGAAATTAAACGTGGCCATAAGACTAATAAGTGTCACTAATAACAAACTACAGATTAAGTCGTGTCCCATATTCTCATTAAGCAACCATAGCTATCAAGATCATACATTATAATGCAAATGAGATAACAGACTATCAAAAACTCTTCCAATTGTTATAATGGTTATCAAAGGAAAGAACATAACACAAACCCTCAGCTAAAGCTGTCAGTAAGTATAGAATAAACAATAATGAAAGCATGAATTAATGCAATTTTAAGCATGGCATTTTCTCTGTCCATCTGTTACCTGAAGCACACACACACACACACACACACACACACACACACACACACACACACGCACATAATAGATTGCATCGTAGACAACTGTCCGCTGAAGCTCAATCCGGGACATTTCTCTTGTGGTTACGTAACGTACGCGCGACATGTTTCGCGATGTGTGCAAGTAAGACCTAGCAGGAATACTGTTTCGTCTTTCTCTAGCCCTCACTCGGATGAGCAGTGCTGTAGCGCAGCGAGGACTGCCCTCTGTGCAATGCTCGTGGGGACATTAATAATCTAGACCAAAATGCATGAGCTACAGCTAGCAATCTTGACACGTGAAATAATTTCGCAGGCACACTGCCGCTTTGGATGTCTTTACCAATATATATTTCATCTTTTCTTGGCCATCCACGAAATTGAAGTGCCTTTTCCCTATGTGATATCACGGCGAATGAGAAAAAGGGCGACGTATGTTGCTTAGTGCTTAAATCTCCCCCTTCCTGATTCGTCAGTCTGCATGCGAAGCTGCTCGATTTTATGTGTGTGTGTGGTGTTTTTTTTTAACTCTTGCGTATTCTTATGAGTAATGACAATCAATGTATTGTAATTGTATATTTTTGATGTTGAAGTTGATTTTTGCACTTCCTGTACGTGCTGGCATTACCAAGTACCTCTTTGGTGCTACCAGATCTATTGATGCTACCTATCTATCAATTATACGGTGTCATCAATATAATGGACTTGCGCAGAGAGTATTTTGTTCGATGATGATGATAGTTACAATTATCTGATCAAGATTTTCTTCATAACGGCACTAACATGGCTGCGAGAAACTGCGCTCGTAATAATGGCACCTAGGATGCTGTCTTGTTCTTTACTGCAAAATTTAAGAAACTCCTTTGTATTTTGATGTTGTCTTTCCATGATCTACATGAAAATATGTCTTGTAAATAGATTAAATTCCCCCCCCCCCACCCTTCCCATTTTGCGTGGAGTTCTGGAATTGTATGTCACGTACTCGCAAAGGTGGAGGCGTGAGAAAAAGCGAGAAGTATAAATTGGGGGAAAACGAAGCAGGGGGAAACGTGGAGTGTACAAACACTCGAGAGTCACTCAGCAAACTGTACAACGGCTTATGCCTCGCCGAGGAAATAGCAATTGTACTGGAAAGGGGTTGGGGTGGGGGTATTCAAGTCTCCTACGTGACCTAGAATGGCAGAGAGGACGGGGGTAGGACACCCTCTTTGTTCGGGGTCGAGACAAACCTTGTCATTTTCGCCGCAAAGGTCAGAATGGCGGTCTTAAAAAACGACGTTCGCCACAAAGCTGTCGTCTGCGGAGGTGAGAACTTTGGCGGCAAGGCGGGAGTTTGCCAATTACACCACTACAAAAGGGGTTAGCGAGGTGGATATCCTCATAAGGTTATAACACGTTGAAAGGTTTATTTGATCCCCATTTCCCATCAGCACACATTTACCGTCATAAGATGCAACAAAAAAAAAGAGCATTCAAGTAACCGTTGGATGGAGCGCCCATGATGTGTAGAAGACACCCCTTTGGAAATAGAACGGATGAAGTATGTCGTTGATGTTGTTGTTTCGCAATACTGTTGCCATTTCAGACTTTTCCTTCTTACGATGTGCGTGGTAAAATTATTTATTTCAAAGTGTTAATCACCTGCCTCTTGTGTGTTAGACACTGCATGTCTGCTGATGCCCAAATGCATGAATTAAAAACACTCCAGACTTGAAAAGTTCTTACATGTAGAACTGTGCTGTCAGTAACAAGAGACTCATGAACAAATATCACCTTGCTATAATGAATCGTCACGCAATACTGAAGTTCTTTCTTATTTTGCTCCCCAATATCCAGATGAACAATTAGGGGAAGAAAGCCGAACAAACGGACTCACAAACTTCACCCATCAGTGGCGGATCTAGAGGGGGGGGGGGGCGCAACCGGCGCACGCCCCCCTTTATTTTTCGTTGAAAACAAAAGAAATAAAAATTAAAAAAAATGAAACCCGGAAGTGGCACCAGAAATATTAGTTGCGCCCCCCCCCCCCTCCCCCTTTACAGAATTCCTGGATCCGCCTCTGCCCATGTATAACACTGATATATATGATATGTATATGATAATCTTTATATATATTTTTTTTCTCCCTGAAATACATGTCCTACGTGTATTTTTTTTTTCAAGAAACCGAATTATCTTTTGAAGGCATTGTATGCGGTAGTTGAGCACAGTGGTGAAATCGGCACTTGTCAGCGAGCGTTATTATAGAAAGACCCTCTCCCCCACCCCTGGCGAATTGTGTATTGACACTCTTGATTGGATGGTATATTTTAGTTGGTGTACATCTTCATTTTGTACGTAAGGGGCTTGTATGTTTTTCCACTCTCCATTAGTTCTTGATATTTTCTTTGAACAGTACCTTATCATCGTACCGCAATAATCATCGTCGTTTATCGATAATCCTCCAATCCATGATGACATTTACCGTATGAATTCTCGCCTCCCCTGTGCTCTGATAAAATCGCACTAATGTGACGTCACAGTCTCCCTCAGCAAAGTCCATTTTGCCATCACGACACACAAGCTCGGGATTACCATCGTTGCTGCTCGACATCCAGTCACAGGAATATGGTGTCGACGATGAGGGGAAAGACTATCATGACAAGTGACGTCGCCGAAGCGCATGCGCATTGGATGCATGATATAGTCTCGTCTCATGACTTGAATTAAAAAAATATATTTATTTGTTTATTTATATTTATGCTTGCAGAATGTTCAGTTACTGTATTTTGGGGGATATAATTGTTGGGAGATCTATCTTTAGTTTGTTTGGTTTTTTTTTTTCGCCTTGCCATTTTTTAAGTCTATTTCATAATGTATTAATCAGTTTATTGACTAGTCTTATCTATCTTTGAATGTTCTCATCCTATCGTTTTTCTTTTCTCAGATCTATCTCCTCATCATCTCTTCTTTTCGATGTCATCTACATCTGTATATCTCTATGTTTCTTTGCTGTTATGCCAAGTGACTGTTGTTGCCGATATCATTCATCATTCTTATCACCAGAGTTACTTTTTTTTTTATTAGCATAGCTTTTGTATCATGTTGTGTTCGATATTTTTTGTCAGTCATTCACTGACCGGCCTCTCTGATTTTGCTACTTTCATACCAAGTAATACAATACTATTGGACTTACCCTTTATAAGTCTGTTACAAAGCATGATGGGAGTTATTCTTCAACAGGCTGCAGGCTTGTGCTTAGAGCTTCCCACGTAAAATTGAACTCAATTCGGTCAAATCGTAGAGTTCCCATGATAAACCAGCATTTTATTCATTGCAGGATGCATAGTTCGGAAATCAGAATTGAAGGCGTGGAACGTATTCGAGTCTTTAAATGAAACCGTTATTAACACGATTACATATTTATCCCATTGTTGTCTCGCACAAAAGGACATAATATTCAAATAATGGTGCTCAAAGTTGTAAAGGTTTTCATTTAATATTTAGTGTTTCTTCAGTGTACCGATGCACTTTTATCTGTTGGTCCTTTGCGCCGATAAAATGGCGAAATTCACTCTCGAGAAAACTGAATCGCGGAAGTTGCAGCAATTGCTGTGAATTTCGGTATGCACGCCGAATGTTCTGTAGATAGTCTGAAATTCGAGACTATGCGGGAAGCCTTGAAGTGTCCGTTAAAGTTCGTCCTTTCGACGTGACGCCAAACCAGAGCGATTTTGTGGTTCATGTTCAAGGATGTCAAGTTGATTAGCATGCCGGTACATTTACGTTTCAGCCACAATGCATAGAATGTGTAGTCTTGCTTCCAGTACTGCCATTCATTCCTTCAAATGTTCTTCAAATTCATTCAAATTCATTCCTTCAAATCAAATGTTTGTTTGTTTGTTGTTGTTGTTGTTTTACTGTATCAAAAAAACAAACAAAACTTAAAACCCAAACAAATCTAAACAGAATGAAAACAGTAAGTAACTCTCCCTCAGACAAGAGATCCACGAAAAATTAAGACTGAAATATCTGCCAGAACTGCATCCATCTGGTTCATGTAATGGCTGCATTTCGTGACCCAGAAATACAGGTACTCCACACTCTCTTACCAATATTTGAGTTCCGTTGCCCAACGGTGTACCTCGTAAATTGCGGGAGTGCATTATTTTTTCATGCTGTATCACAGAAATGGCTGTCATAAAAAGGCTCGAGTTGGCTGGCATAGATACCATGCAGCACTATGATTATCAAAATGAGGCTGTCGGTCGTTCGGACTGGTATATCACCATTTTGATCCACAACGCTGCAACAGAGCGAGGGAATTTATGTAGTCCCAGCATAGAGTATGATTACAACCGTTATGTCATAAGTTCATACTGAAAGAGAAAACGCCTGGAAAAAATGTAGGAACAACGTGATACTAGTACACTTGAGACAGAGTACTGTGCTGCTTCTATAGGCCCTATGGTGAAATGAAATTCTTACATGCAATGTCCTTGCGCATGCGTAAGCCTATTCACTAGTATTTTGCGGGCTGTAAATCTAACATCTTGTGGTTTCGTTGCCTGTAGTATGTGCCGGTATTGAATCACGAGATAAGCATATTGGCTTCTGTTCTTTCATGTATTTCATGGTAACATTGGAGCATCGACGTATAGGGAAACTCGAATCGCAGATGAGTTTGAAACGCGCTATGTGCCAACGTTCGGGATATCACTGCTAACCGAACACCAAGCCGGCTCCGCCCGGCGAACACTGTCATAGCGAGTGGGTCGTTGGCCATTGTTGTCTCGATAGGCTGCTTGTGATTAGCGGTCGCACAACGTTCGACCTCTGTAGACCGTGAAGACATTGGCAAGGCCGCCATGACTTCTGGCTAGGGTCGCGGGTGGCTCGCCGGCAGAATTCGAGCACCGCCGCGCCGCTGCGCTGGCTGCGAGGGGGGAAAAAACGGGTTCGTCGAGCTGCGTCATGTACCCATAATGCAGCGCGAGTTCAAGTTCACCTGTTATTTCCGTTCAGTGCAATCGAGTGAAAGTTGTCGGTGTGCGAGACAGTGTCAGCACCCACGTAATGTATGCGACTGTCATGCAAACGTGCTAGAATCTCAAGTGGCGAGGTTTCTCGGCGTTGGTATTGATGGCGAGGGTTGTTTGTGCATCGCAGTGCAGACAGAGTGTACATAACATCCTACGGGCCTACACAGTGTTCACCGATTGTATCATGACTGTGCTATAGAAAGAGTGAAGGCGAATTCATATCGATCGATTTGAACATTGAACATGAGACATTGCCGTCATTGTTCTGCATGAGATATAAGCACGCATTTTTGAGCTCAGTCCGTTGTAATCTCGGTGATTCATGCCGTGACCCTTGAGCTAAATGAATAAATACCTGGCCTGAAATAGATAGTGAAATCCATGTTGTGCTAATATCGATTTTAAAGGTACTGTTTACCATTGGGAGCAGTTATTTAAGAAATGTTCGAGATATCACATTTGATGCATATGTGTAGGTCAGTTTTATCACAAAACATCCCACCATGTGAAAATTTCGCAAAGAAGCCTAAAATATAAGGAGATATTATTATTTTTCTCAGTAAACCATATAACTGTAGACGGTTTATTCTAGACAAAAAAAAAAACTATAACTATCATCCACATTTTGTATATTCAACAATACTTAACATTGATTATATTGATGAACATTTTTACATCGGTTGCTTCTTTTCCCAAGTCACATTTTTAAACCATTTTGAATCACTAAAGCTGGGTTTTTGTTTCATCTGCAAATGGTAATAATGCCGATAAAAGAAAGATAAAGGTTACAAGACGGCGAGAGAAGAGATATAGGGGAAGGGAGGAAGAGAGATATTGTGATAGGGTGGAGGGATTTCTGAAGACTGATCTATTGTGTTTAATTGTGTTAGGCCAAAGGATACAATAGAGTGAATGTTTATGGCCGCATGATGTCCAAGATGGCTTTGTTGCATGATTAATAGAGCATCGGGATATTTGAGAGAGCATGCTATATATACCCATCTCTGTGAAAAGATTAGGGGAACAGATTAAGATAGACTCCATCAAAATGGGAATTAAAATTTCTTATCGTTTTCATATCTTTTTTTTAAATGGAGGTTTAATGTGTCACGTGATATCAACGAGAAGTGATTTGTTTGTTCGTTAATTTAGCAACTAGAACCCCTTTCCTCTTGAAGTCATCGTTATCGTAATAATAGATTATTGCGATATCCTTATGCCAAGGATAGGCTCTACATCTTATCATTATGCATGTCATATCAAGTATGAGGGACATTACAAAGGAAGGTTTCTGTTTTCTGGACCAATTAAAAGTTGGTCTCATAAGAAAGAGTAAACTTTTTCCGCGTACAACAGGAAAATTTTGATCAAAATCGGATGAATTACTCAAATTAAAGAAATTAATTAAAGGAGCTATGCATTGTAAGTGCATATTGACTTGTATTGAGTCATAATACCGTGATCATCACTGAAAAGACCAAAAGAATATTTAAATACATGCTATGCCTTTTTTAATGATATTGCTACTATATTTTCTTCAAACTACTTTTAGTGAATTATACACCTACAAAAACATTCCAAATAAAAATTCTGCCAGTGACGTCATTCATCAATCATTGCTAAGTGTTAATATTATCAACAATAGACAACAGATTGCGCCATATCCCCTAAACCGAGCATAACTTGCACGTTTCCCTGCAATGTCTTATGTGTAATTATATAAGTAACATAGACACAGATTATGCAAGTTGTGCTCGATCTAAGAGAAGGTGCATGCCAACATCTTTTGTTAATGATAACCTACATGTAGTAGTTTTACAATGACTGACAGACAATGTCACTGGCAGAATCTTGGTTATGAAGGTTATTGGTTTTTGCGAGCGAATCCAAATAATTTGCAGAAAAAGAGTAGGAATATTATTGTAAAATAAGGATGGCACGTATTTAGATATTCATTTGGCTACATTAGCGACGGTGAGGGTATCATGAATCAAAATAAGTCAACATGCAATTACTATGCCTTGATCCTGTAATGGGTGAGTGACTCGTGAGATTGTGACATCATCCCCTTCTCCATGTTGCATTGTGCTTGCGATTCATCTCGCTGCTTCATGAACCCATTTTAAACTTCAAGATTCATTAACTGTCCTGCAATAACTCTTTCTTATGAAACCTGCACCAGTCTAGTCATTTGATTTTACTCTCGTTTATTATAGCCAGGAAAAAATATATTTTGCCACCGCTTCTTCATACCAGCCTGCAACTCCTCTCCCACTTCTACCAATTTATGAATCGACGTAACCAAAAATAAACAAACAAACAAACAAACGTTGGACACTTTAAACTCTGAGTTTACCAAAAGTCCTCCGTGACACGCCTGCCTGCTGTTTGAGAAAGCGTTCCTTCATTTTCTTTCGTTTTTTCTGTGACAATCTAAGGTGTCTCCTCGACGCCTCTAAACAGAGATAGCCCAAGTAACTATTTAAAGGGAAAGTTCCCTCAAATATTGAATGTAATCTATGTTTAGCAAACTGCAGAAGGAAGAGTGAAACTTTCTGCAAAAAGATTTGGGGGAAATCGGACAACCCGTTCAGAAGTTATTAATTTTTAAAGAGTTGTCTACGTCTGAATGCTGCCCTCTGTAGATGGGATCTCTACAACAATTCGTGGCATAAAAGAATTCTTTACCCCCATAGTCGTGCCAGCCATTCGATGGCAATGTTATAACAATACAGATTCCTAAGCTTCGCTTGTCACGTTTATGAAAACACAATGTCCAATCTGAAAGATTAATCTTTTACTCGTTTGCTTTTTTTAGATATCATTTTAGATTTTTGTTCTTTATTGAGGAATTGAATAAAACAAATTTCATGCTCGAGTCAGTGTCAGTGTCAACTTGAAGAGTCACACCATTCGGTAGGCGAGGTATAGGAGGGGAAACCCTAACTCCCCCTCCCCCCCCCCTCCCTCTCCTTCCATGGTACTGTCATCCCGCCACTACTCTGTGTGCGATGAAAAATAGCCCAAAGCAGACGACAGGCATCTCTTTCGATCTTCCCGCGTAAGGGATGTTGCGAGCCAGGAAGCTTCAAACAAGCTTCTTGTTGCGAGGCGTTGTTGCTAATGGAGCATCGCTCTGGCACTGGCGCGAAAAAGCTGGCAGGCGTTTGATGGGCTGAGAAACCGACGGAGTAGATAGAATATTTAATTACGAGTCTTATACAATACAAGCTTGGTATGTCGCACAGCATCAGGGAGTGAGAATTATAGGCATGTCGACCAGAGAGTCATTTATGATAATTATTATGTACATATACACACATGTATAAAAACAGATATATATATTATATATATATATATATATATATATATATATATATATATATATATATATATATATACGTCTATGATACGACATGAAAATAGGTAGGAGAGGAGCAGACAAGCGATATATGGGGAGAAGAGAGAGAGAGAGATGCTTTAGGTCTGGTGAAGATGTATACACGGAGGGCAGATGATGAAAAACATGGGAGGTCACTATAGAGGGCTCATACGGAAACGAGGAAGAAACAGAATACGGCCCTATAAAATATGAAAAAAATGAATAAAAAAAGATTTGTGTGGAGAGACGAGAGGTTGCTGAGCTATAATAGTGTCGAGGAAGAGCTCAGCGAAGAATCCTGTGTGGACGGTGAACGGAAGATGCCACGCTCATTGATAGACGCACGGACGAGATGTAACCGTTGGCATGGCAACGGCGGTGTGTAATATCGGCAAACATTTGACACAAAAACACTTTAGCTGGACGAGGCGCGTAGATGAGACTGAGGGATCCGCATAGTGTACGCGCGGGAAGTCCAATGTTTGGCGGGGAATTACACGTATGAAGGCGGCATGATTGCTGTTATTCGATTGATTTGGTGTTGTGTGTTTGCGGCATCGCTGTGGCGCGAAGCTCTCGGAGAAACATCTGGCTCGGACGAACGGTTTCCGAAGACGACAATCCCTCCAACCATTTTTTGTCCTTCGCACGGTCATATTGATGAGGAATTTGGAGGGATTTCCGGCATGCACGGAAATTGATGAGTTTAGGGATTAATGGCCTTCTCATGGCATCCTTTAATGAATCCATGTCATTCACACACACCCGCACACAGACGAATACGAACATAAACATTCACGAATACACATACACCTACACAGACGCACAGAAATATAAGATGAAAACCGCCACAATTTTATGCGAAAACATCCGTTGAGTGAGCCCTCGTCCCCCATTTCCCTGTATCCCTTGACCACAAAGGGAAGAGGGTGGGGGAGGGGGGGGGGGGTCACCACTTCCTTGCCTTGATTGATTTAACTGAAATGGCGCAATCAGCAACGCCCCCATTTTGAAAACCTCCCTCTAAGTCTGAAATTCATTTCAACGGAAAACGTGTGAATCTGACGTCATTCTATTTTTACTTAAATTCTCACACATGCGACTTCGCTAATATTCTCAATGAACAGTCAGCTGGAAAACCATTGAATGTACCAAAACACCTTTATTGTTGTGATTTTAAAGGATGTTTTTGGTCTCCTGGTGAGAACGGTGGAGAAATATACTCGTTATAGTGTATTTACTACTGTGCAAATTGTCGCCGCAGCACTGTGATAAACCCACGATTATTCGGGGTGGCCTCTGTTACAAGTTATATACCGCGGCGCGTGTTGACCGTCAGTATAAATGTGAAATGTTGGCAGGGTGACATTACAAATGCAGTGCATGTGTATTTGCCCCACACTCCGGAAAGATTGGGGGGAATTTTTAGTACGATTCGGTGAAATAGGCAGCTCCGGGAGATGCACGTCTTGCTGTATATCTGGCAAGGACATTTACCGAAAGGGGAAATGTAGTTTGAGTGATAGAGATGAAATCAAAGCTACAGATCAGTCAAAGTTTCAGGAAAAGGCGAACCGGCATGAAAATAAGTTACAAAATTGCAAACATGCATTGTAATTTTGTATCAACTGAAGCCATTCTGGTCACGTGATTGTGACGTCACTTACAGAGAGTGCCTTATCTGTTATATTACAAACACAAACACACAATTATTAATTAAACTGTTGGTATGTGAGTTTTCGTCCAGTCGCACTGGAGCATGATATCATGCCATGGATGATGAATGATATACCGTCATGTTTGGCTTAACATACCACAGACAGATCGATGAAGGAGATAGGTCCTAGGTCCAAACTAGCTCTCACATTTTTCCTACCTCTAGAACAATAACTCAAAACGTTTTCAAAAGAAAGAAAGAGGAAAAAAATGTGTGTGAATTTTCTAGTCCCTCTTAGTTTAACTCTCTACAGCGGTCTACTGCTCTTCTGGTTTTTCACTTTGATGGTTTGTGATCCTTTAAGACTGACTATCCAGGGCAATGGGGTATCGCAGGAAGCGACAAAAGTTTGTGAACTGAAAGCATTGCCCTTGCGAGCCGTGGGTACTCGTAATTCTTATAATTCAACGGTTGTTTATAACATGGCCGCCAGAACGCGTTCACACAGTATCAAACAGCGCTTACGCTGGTTTGCAATGTCAGTGTCTGTACATGCCTCGTAAGTCCCCTCCCGTTGCGTTGCTGACAGGAAACATACAAACGCTGATACGGATTCGAGCTGCATTCAGCAGTCGCAATTTTCTCTCCTTGCCAACGCTACGTGGAGTGGGTACATTGTGAAGCCGCTCGTATTCTTTGTCTTTATTTCTCATCGTCTATTCTGCTGTGTTCTCTCTGTTACTCTCTTTCTTCCTCCCTAACTCTCTCCATTTCGTGCTGTGCAGGAGGAACGTATACGTGTACGGCCAATACGCTGTAATCTAAAACGCGCGCGGGGAAGCGAACTAGCGGTGATGTGATTAGCGCCCTGCCCGAAGTCCCGGCGGGGAAAGATCGCTCGTTACCGCGTAATTACCATTCAGCGCGGCACGCCGACTGCTTAACGAGTGGTCGATTAAGTGATTTTACCGCAAAATTCTCTGCATTCACGTAGCCTTGGAAAACAATCCGCTTATATATAAATCGACCTCTCCATAAACTCTATAGACTCAAGCACGCTCTACTTTTTATCCTTTCTCGTCCTATCTCGTCGTATCACAAAACCTCCAGAATATCTGCACAATATAGCGATGTATTCCAGCTAACGAGGACTGCACAGTGCGCTCTCTGCATAATGCATATATCCATAATTTGGCGCTCCGTGTATTCAGGCGGGATTGTTCTTCGTGCGGCAAACACAGAATGCTGCGTCTAAAAATACATATCGGCGTTTCTTTTCCTGTCGTGCCTTAAGTGTACGGACCCGTAATGTCTGCCGAATGTTGTTTTTCTTTGCCCACACATGATGCGTCTTGTATTTCAACGTGATAAAAAGGCGCAACACACTTAACGCTGCTTTTTGTCTTTGTCCGGTCTTGACCATCGCTGCTGTAATACGGATGAGATTACCTGATTTGGAAAATAATGATAATATCCACTTCTTCCTTTAGTCTCTGCGAAGGATAATTGTGTACTTATAATTTTGCTTGATATCCTACTATTTTAGAAATTAGTGGACTCAGAATGAAAAGACAGAGAATGAAAACAAAACAACACTTAATATTAGGCCTATACAGTGTAACTTTGGAACCCAATGGTGTGTATTGTGTAATTATAAGTGAACTGTTTCTAAGGGTGTGTGTTGGGGGGGGGTGTTGCGTAACACCTCACCTTGCCACACTGACAGGCATACGACTTTAGGGGTATGTAAAATGTGCAAAATTTACCATTTCAGGGTTGATTGTAAACAATCTAATCTTTATAGACATATCCATCATTAGTATAACCAATACCCATTTAGATTTTCTTAAATCGCTTCCAGATGAATTGCAAAGATTTTCTGTGTGCGTGTTTACTTCTCGTAGTCACCTTCAGTCGATTTAGAATTTAAAGATTAATTCTGAAGTCATTTGGTGTTAGTGACGTCACAAAAAAATAAACTCCTGTGGAATTAATGATCCTCCTTACCCTTATCAGTTCGTCTGCCCTATCCCCTTTACCTTACCCTTTTCATCGCTTGCGCATGTCGAACTCCCCATGTATGCTACACCTTTCTTTTATATGCTTTAGTTCTTTTTTCTTTCACACATTTTATTATACATTCCACTTCAATGTTCAAATGTACGAATAAAAACACCATAATGTCTCATGTCAAAGAGTACAATTGAAGATTTCACTTGCATTTTCAGATAAACAAACAAATATGCAAAGTAATTACATGTATACAAAACATATCTCCTGTTTGTTTGTTTGATAAAACGGACAAATGAAGGTGCAAGGGATTGTATGTTCACCCTATAGGAGGACATAATGCAATTGAAGTAATGCGTTAAATTGCAGTCAGCATGAACGTTTTACTTCTGTTAAGATATCGTAAAGATGTTTAAGACTGTGTGATCTTGATTTGAATAAGCAGACTTTACCGTCAGATCATATTTGACGTAAAAAAACCCGCATTATGTGCTTGCTCAATGGTGTCGATGAAAGTAGTACCATTCAGATTTTTCGCTAATTCATTGTTTCCTCTCGATCTCATAGACATGTCCTCTGATTGCCTACTTCATAATCTGTGAACAGAAGGAAATACGACCACTCTTTAACTTGAGTCACCTTTTTCCATATTTTCATCTTCGTAGGTCGAGGCCCCGATACCAGACGTTGTACCCCGACCCGAGCCCGTGGATGTCAAGGAGGAACGCGATGACAGCGACAGCAGCGACTCAACCATCGGCGGGGAATCCCCTAGTCTGCTGCCATCTACGTCCACCAAGCCGCCAGGCACCATGCCAGCACGCACCGCTAGCATCGTTGGGCAGGTGAAGCGAAAACTCGCGCAAGACTCGTCCTCGTCTTCGTCGTCCTCCTCGTCCGACGATGACGACGATGTTGGGCCACCCGTTCTGCGGAAGGAAGCTCCCATAAAGAGACTCTGTGGCGGATTCAAAGCCAAGTCAATCCCCAAAGTCAAGCGAAAATCGTCGACATCGTCGTCGGCGATTGCTCCAAATCCCGCCAAAGCGGTCTCCTCCGCCATCATGCCGTCGGGAGTTGTTAAAAGCGGGAAGAAGATTGGAAAGAAAAAAGTGAAATCGAAGAAGAAGCTGTTATTAAAGACGAAGACGAAAAATCCTTCGCCGATCATCAGAGTTAGAATTATGAGGAAAACAAAGAAAGACGGCACGATCATCAGAACGAAGCGCGTCGAACACCAGGACGGGACGGTTACTGTAATCCGACTGAAACCCAAAGATAAGAAAGTGAAAGTGAAAAGTAAATCCAAGCATAGCGTTGTCAGCAAACAGCATGGAACATCGGCACCAAAAATGAAGAAAAAGAAAAAGAAAATAAAGACTGAAAACGGGAGCGTGCCGAAGAAAGTCAAAGTGAGCAAGAAAAAGGTTAAGGTGAAGACGAAGACCAAGGTGAAAGTCAAAAAGCAGAAACCAGTTACCCCGCCACCTCCTCCCCATTCCCTGTCAAGACACTCATCGACAACATCATCGTCTTCGACATCTTCGTCCTCATCGTCGTCATCACCTTCACCACTGCCGCCATCATCACCACACCACTCGGCACACCACACATCATCACTGGTCGAGCGACCAGTCAAGGCCGAGGTCGTTGCAGAGGTCGTGCCAGCTACCAAGCACGTTGCCGTCAAGGAGCCGGAACCGCAGAAGCTCGGCCCCATTAAGATCGTCATTCGGAGCAACTCGCGGTCGTCGGAAGTAGACGAGAAGAGTCCGAGGAGAGACCGAAGTCCCATGGGCAGCCACGGCCATACCATGGAGTGCAGCTTGATCAGTCCCACGCCCGACGTACCGATGCCGAGCATAGCCGAAGATGCCGAGTCGAAGCCTTCCATGGTCACCGCAGCCGATCGCACGGAGAAGAGTTCGGACAGCAGCAAGAGCTCGTCGCGACACTCTTCGGGTTCTCCTCCCCACAAAGTTGCCAAATACGCAGATGATTCTTCCAGCCACTCCAAGAGAGACTCCTCAGCCGGGAGCGCGGAGGAGAAGGCCGAGAATAAGACAGAACACTCCACGTCTAGTAATAGCCACAAGGTCGATTCTACCATTGCCAAACCTTGCAATATGAAGCATGCGGAAAAGACTACTTCTGCCACTTCTATCACTTCTACTTCTCTTTCTACCACTACTACATCTCAAGGAAAGGGAAATTCCGATCCGATTCCTTCTGCAACAAAGCATGACATGAAAATGCCCCCGAAAAAGGAAGGCTCTAAAACCAGTAACGGCATTGTTGAACAAATCAAGCTACCCACCAGACCACTCGTTACGCGCGCCGTGCCGCGAACAGTCGGCGCCAAGACGACGACAAAGACGGTCGAAGCCAGGACATTGCCAGCCCACAATGAGTCGAAGACAAATCCAGTCAAGACGAAGTCGATCAGTGATGGCGTACCTGCAGCCGAAACCTTGAAGGCCAAACAAGACGTAAAATCAGTCTCTCCCTCCAAAGAGACCAACGCCTCTAACAACGGGACGGCGACTCACATTGAGCCAAACAACAACGTGATGAAGATCCACGAAAAACGCCCTCAGACTGTGAAAGAGGCTGTGGCTCTCCACGAATCAAGCGCGCGATCGAAATCCGTTGATTCCATCACACGAACCAAGACAGTGGATTCTCATACGAGAGCCAAACCAGTAGAGTCAAACGCACGACCAAAACCAGCAGAGCAGATTACACAACCCAAGTCCGTCGACCACAACACAACAGTTAAACCAGTCGAGTGCACACGAATCAAGCCCGTCGAGTCCAGTACACGAATTAAGCCCGTAGAGTCAGGGACACGAATCAAGCCTGTCGAGTCGAGTACACGAATCAAGCCCGTCGAGTCAGGCACACGAGTCAAGCCCGTCGAGTCGGGCACACGAGTCAAGCCCGTCGAGTCAGGCACACGAGTCAAGCCCGTCGAGTCAGGCACACGAATCAAGGCCGTCGAGTCGGGCACACGAGTCAAGCCCGTCGAGTCGGGCACACGAGTCAAGCCCGTCGAGTCGAGTACGCGAGTCAAGCCCGTCGAGTCGGGGACACGAGTCAAGCCCGTCGAGTCGAGTACTCGAGTCAAGCCCGTCGAGTCGGGGACACGAATCAAGCCAGTCGAATCAAGTACGCGAATCAAGCCCGTCGAGTCAGGGACACGAATCAAAGCCATCGAGTCGGGTACGCGAGTCAAGCCCGTTGAGTCGGGGACACGAATCAAGTCAACTGAAAGCACACGGCCTAAGCCAGTCGAGTCGAGCACACGTCAAAAACCCACAGAGTCGAGCACGCGAGTCAAACCAGTTGAATCAAGTTTGCGTTGCAAGCCACCCGAGTCGGCTGTGCGCCCGAAGTCAGTTGAACCAAACGCAAGTCCGAAGATGGTTGAACCAAGCGCAACTCCAAAGTCAGTCGAACCAAGCAAACGCTCAATGCCATTCCCACCAAATGCTCGCCCTAAACCGTTTCAACCGAATTCACACCCTAAGCCAACTCCTCTCACGTCGACTACCATCGCCAAAATGGACAAAGCTAAACCACCAAGTTTTGTGTCGCACGCCCTCAGAGTTCCCATGCCAAAGACCAGCTTGCACGTGAACACTCAGCGAACAGCGCTGTTCGCCGACGCCCCGCTCGATCTCAGCCTGAAGTCGCCGTCTGCTGCAGCGATCAAGCGGGAACTCTGGCGCCCTCAGCCGGAGAAATTCGAGAAAATTCTCGTCACAGACGTGAAAATGAGAGATTTTACCATCACCATACGAGAGAGTGATACTGCGGAGGGATTTTTCGACAGTAAATGAAAAGAAAGTGAATCTTTGCTTTCTTGCGTATGACATTCGCATCACGCACTTCACTTGAAGTTTTCAATGGTCTTAGATGCAAACGCGCCCGATGAAAGAAAGACCGCTCTGACAAGATGTTGCATATCGCCCTCTCATGACCATTGTTGTGCTGAACTGGGGAGATTGTTTTCCAACCATTTTGCCCTTTAAGAAGTATTAATATTCCATCAAATCGCCTTGGCCTTAGAAGCCATTATTCCAGTGACAATGTCATTTGTGTTTCTGATTGGAATTCAAATAACAATTTTATGAGGAACCTGAAATCGGCATCGTTATGCAACGGACAAGACAATACAATTGTTGTTGTTGTTGTTCGAAAAATCGCGATGCGTCTCTTGGGGAAAAGTGCTACAATACACACGTGACACACGAAAGGAAATCGCGCTGCCAAATTCAATTTGTACCAATCTGTATTTCTTTACTTCCGGCCAACAACTTTGCATGATTTCCTCCTCTTTTCCACCATTGTTTGTCTTTTTTTTAATACTCATTGTTTTGTAGATGGCATTTTAAACGAAAATTCCTCGCAATCATCAGCAAATTGAAATGAGACCCACAGAGAGAATGAGTGCATGATTAAGCTGGAAGTTATAGATAATTGTTGTTTTCAAGTGAATGGTCAATATTTCCAATGTTAAAATTGGTGTTTGCAGATCAATTATCTCTCAACCGTGCTTGTTAGTAAAGCGACATGATTTCGAAGAGCACATTTCTAAGAAACCCAGTTCAAATAAAGTATGGGCAAAAGAACATTTAAATTTGTCCATGCAATATTTTTCACAAACGAAATTTGCAGAATTTCTACAGAAAGAAAATAAAGATTATAATCAATCTATTAATGCACAGCAAAATTTAAATCACGTGCAAATGAAGATGTATTCAAATGGGGAAAGAAAAAACAACTTCCGGCATGAACGATACACGGGTCTTTTAATCTTGTCGTAACTCGTAACCTCTATAAGTTTGAAGTAATTCTTGAGGTGACTGTGTTCCTCATAACAACTCAAGGTTTATTCGATTCACGTCGGACGCTTTGCGGAAATTTTTTATCAGTCACAAGAATATGACGCGTTATAACTCATCGATAAAGAGATTTTAAGAAAATGAGTCTTGACTCTCCTTGTTATGTATTTCGATGAATAATTATATTATTGTTAAAAGTTGAGTGGTAAACTTTTGAGATACTTTCGAGATTTCAGAACAGAGCAGTGGCCAGTAAATGACATACCGCTATTAAGTAGGGTGAGTATTTCCGGCAACGACAAGAAGAAGAAGGAGAAGAGAGAAGCTTTTTTTCCTATATGTGCAACACCAAAACGAAATTTGGTTACCGCTGGAGTGAGGTGACCGTCGGGTGTCCTCTTGCTGGTCTAGTGACAGTTCTTTGTATAGACAACCAAAATACATTGAATTAACGGCGCAAATTACTGACACTATTGTACACTTTGGAAAGATTGACGATGAATCAACGTTTGATATTATTGTAACTCATTGTGGAAGTAATCTTGTTCATTTGTCTAAAGTCGTTATACTTTGCGTTGTTGGAACGTACTCAAGAGACTGTACAGTTCGTAATCGCATTTGTGGAAATAAAGTCGTTGACTCTAAGCTGTTGTATTTTTGATTGTTATGACAGGAATGCGTATCATGTTACCGCCATTATTATCATCATTTTTTTCCAAAATGGGAAAACTTTTGCTGTAGAGGTAGATTATAACCAAAGTGATGATCAAACAGGAAATAAGCACTGAGGTGTTGTAGATGATTGTTACTGGTGAAATGTCAAAGAGAAGACAACTATAAGGACGGAGAATGCAAGCGGTAATGTGTGCGTTTGTTTCACGGACAGTATTGCGTAGTGGGCAAAAGGTGTAGTCCAGTGTTTGTCACGTGACGCGTTAAACAGTCAGGTGTTCTGTTGACCGATAATAGTGTATTTGTCGATATCTATACTTGCGATGACATTGTAAGACTCTAGTAAAAATTCTGAATGAGGCAATTGACCCTACGTATCACACTGCATATCGTGAAATCCTTAATTGGTATGATCTGTTTTATGATTTTGTATGATTTGATGTGATCTTTTTTGTTCTTGTTTATTACGGAAAAAATGTTATCAACTGAAATGTGAGACACACTTATCTATAATAATAGCACAGTATTAATCACAATGTATAGTGGATATTATGTGAATAGGTCTACGTTGTGTAAAGTGTTTATGACATATGTACTATAAATGTGTTTATTGTAAAGATACAGTCAATCTGTGTAGGTTTTTATGTGAAAAGATTATTGACCTCGTATAGTCTTACGTAACGTGTAGATTGAGTGTTGTTTAGCGGCCTCACTGGTGCTAGAGATAATACAGTAGATATAAGTTCAATTCTGCACATCATTATGTATGCAATACGTCACACAGCGTTGCGTAGTCTAAAACTAGGCGCCGTCCTTGAAAAAAAAAAGTCACATATATACTCTTTAGAAATACCATAATGCTACGAGTAACCTTGCTTTCACTTCCTTGTGACTTATAACAGTGACACAGGCCACAAATATATATCGAGATCGAGTGGAAACAGTTCATATACCTGTAAAATGAAAAGACAGACGCAGTATGCTAAAAAGTGGTGTAGGATTACGAAGAAGAGGATCCTGTCACTTTTGAAATGACAAAACTCGAATTTCGTGCTGGTAGTGTTTTTGTTGCTTTTGTGTTGTCTTCAGGCCTAGGATGGTGTTAAGGAACTCTCTTTTCATTCCGTTATTAATTGGACACTGTATTACGAAAAGGGGTTAGAACGCAAGCTTTTGCTTAGTTATCCACGTGAGGATAGTAATTTTGCACTTTGGCAACCTTGTATGGCATGGTAGTAGCAACTCTCGATCCAAGGGTATTATGTACAGTATGCCGCCTGTATGGCTCTGACTCATCTGCCGTAGCTTGTAACAGATTGGCTAAGATGCACCGGCCTCTGATTGGACGCAGCTGTTGGATTTGGACTGGAGGAGCAGAACAGCTACACCTTAAGTACTCAGTAATCTTATCGCTTACCGTATCTGTTTATTAGAAAGTTATATCATTGCCGCCCCCCCCCCCCCTCTCTCTCTCTCTTACTTTTTCTCTTTGTTAAGATTCAAGCGGTTCGCTTTTTTTATAGACACTGACAACGAAGTTACACTTAGCTCAAGAAGTCGGTTTACTTGATAGCTAACACTTCTTCCTCCATCGTGTATATCGTGCGATTATGCGTGGTTTTGAATTTATAGGTACTTACATGTATGGCTATCCTCTTCGCATATTCCGCTTGTCGTTACTTTTGCCTGTGTTCCGCCCCCAGCGTTCCGTCTGGATTCTTTATTTAAAGGCGATTTCTGTAATAGCATCTGCTTGTTTCTTTTTGCCAAGTTTCCGTCTGAAGTATTTTTTAATATATAAGTTAAAGATGCACTATCCTTGCCCGGGTTTATTTTGTGCTCTCACCTCTAAAGCCCAGACGAGAATTTCGATCATGAAATTCAAACTGTGTATCCCCCTCCCAGTATTGGCGCAAAGTCATTTAATGTAGTTGCGGGTCACTCATTTTCATTGGCTCCAGATATCTCGGATGAAAGA